>NC_056737.1:1310794478-1310809478 GCF_019279795.1 Protopterus annectens | reverse complement strand
TATAGAACATATGTGGGTAGTAATAGTCCACACATTCCTGGATCATGTCCAACAGCATGCATAGATATCCCCAATAACACAAAACAACAGATATGCAGTAATCACATAGCAAACAGATCACATGCATATATGGAAGCATAGTGGCCCTTGCAATGGCATGCAGGTGACATTGTCCATAACAGGCCAGCAATGATAGTGTCCCCACAGGGAACATGGCTACAACCACATAGCACAAAGTGTGGTACAATATGATATATTTCCCAGTGGTAGGTATTCTGTAGCCATACCTATTGAGTTGTGTGGTCAGATTGTTGTTGTAGATATGGTATTGGTGGAGACAGAGATGTATATTAAGAACAATGGTAACATTGCTGTATGAGTTGCTCAGACCTATTTCCATCTTTATGTCTTTCAGCCAAGATGTCACGTGAAACACTACCTGTTTATACAGCGGACGAAAATGAGTTCATCTTCACACACCTGGTACAGCACTACCAGGTGTTGTTTGGCAGAACAGCCCATGAGCAGCAGAAGTGGACCACCCTGTGGAATGATCTTGTCCACAAGTAAATTATGTCGTCCTACATAACTGCAGTTATGAGCAGGTCCGGCATCATTGCAGTGACCTACTTTGCAATGCCCATCGGTGTGATGCTGTAGTCAGGGGGGATCACCTTACAATGGGGGGGTTATGCCATCCATCCTCTTGACACGTGTTGAGGAGCTCCTTGCCAGCCTTGAGGCACCTGCCCACCCACACACACAACAACTGACGAAGAGTATAGTGGAGGTGGGTGCTACCCACACAACAGCAGAGAAGCGTGGAGGTAAGGCCACAGTGCACATCAGTAGACCACTGTTGCATATCCATCCGCATCTGTACAGGTAGATCATGCATATGTGAGATGACATATATATATATATATATATATATATATATATATATATATATATATATATATATATATATATATATATATATATATATATATATAGTCTGTTGCTGCGTAGTAGTAATAAACAGATGTGCATAAGCTGTAGTATTGTGGGCTTGTACTGTTGATGTATTGTAATGCTGCACCCACCCTGTACCAGTGCCACAGCTGTGGCTACTGACATCACATCTCCCACACACTTATGTAGGTCCCTCTGGTATACCTCTAAGGCAGCTGCCTGTAGCTGCTGAGTATGTTTTTTATTCAGGCTTGCCAATACACCGATCATGTTATGGCTATGGTATATTCCATGCACATATTTAACACACCTATCCATCATGCATGCCATACATGTTCACATATTGCTGCTGTTAACTGCAGTGCATCACAATGGTGACCATGATGGTGTATCTGAAGGGTATGTCAGACTCCTGCAATATAACTAACATCCTGTCATTGCAAAATGTGTCCACAGAGATGAATATAATGGTGGGACAAATGGCCTATAGTAGGGACATGTGTGAAACGTCACCCTTACACAGTGCTACAACAGTGTATATACCAGCATTACAATGGCAACTGTTACATATCTACACTAAGGCATATCATAATGCTGCAGTCCACAACCCTTACAACCTGCAATGTGGTCCAAACATGAGCAATTAGCATGTAATATGGATTTGTAGGTTAGGGCAGCAAATATGGGGAATACATACATTCACAAACAATGGAAGCATATGTGTGCACACACTCCAAGTATAGTGGAAGCAGCTGTTGAGGTACTGACTGCATGCATTTGTCATGGAAATGCACCTTCCAGCAAGTACACATCCCCAATTTCACACCAAGTATTGGTCTGCTGTCCAAGACATTTGGCCATCAAATGTGCACACTTACCTGCAACAGAGGCAGCCATGACTTGCACACATCTTACATGACATGGCATGGTCCCCATACCCAACAGGTAGCACCCATGAACTGGACATTTAGCCATACCTCACCATTGCATATTACCATGTCAAACAGTGCAGACAGTCATTTATGTGGCAAGGATGTATGGGACAGGAATGATGTAGTAAATAATCAGATGGCCATCCAAGACAGATGATGTCACATGTAGCAAACTGGTCATGTGGGCTGCCTAATAACATGCCACAACACTGAGGGGGTTGCAGGAATGCCTAGCAGGTACTAGCTGTGCAGTACCCATGTCAGCAATTGCCTGGACTCTGCAAATGTGTAGCCTATGGGTTAGGGTAACCAGATGTGACAGTTGTGCCACAGGAAACATCAGCCAGGCCTCTGTACAGGTAGCATATGCATAACAGAAGAGGTCCCCAAAAGGCATGTGTTGCAATCTGTACTGGTGTACCAAGACCACACTGGAAACCTACAGACAGTATCACATAAAATACATGTGCTGCACAACCAATGTCTCACCCCAGCTCACTACCACCATCTCCATTTGTACAGTGCCAGTGCCAGTGTACACCTGTATGTTTGCCATTCATTAGCTGGGACTAGGCTGTTACACATGGTGTTCAGTGTTTGGGATGCTGCAAACTGACACATATGTGTAGGCCATAGTTGTCAAGCATCTGCGAAAAGGCTGAAAGTGGGGAGGGGGTGTCATTATGATAAAGCATTGCACTGCAGCAGAGATCCAAAGGATGCTACAAATGGCTGTATCTGCACACAGTCAGGTTCAGGAACTGTGGCAGACATAAAACTAACTCCACAGCTATAGTGACAGCAGTGTGTGAACTCCAAGGGATGTGCACGAGTTGACCTTGCAATCATGCAGAGTTGAGGGACATGTGTAGGGCAGACTGACCATATACTGGCAAATGCAGATGGCCCATGCTAGTATACCCCTGCCAAGAACAGTGACTGCTGTAGTACACATAACAGTAGGTGCAACAAACCATCATGATAAGGGCATACACACATATACACCCACGAAGTGTATGCATCTCCATCAGCATCAGCACAACTAACACATTTGTTTGACACTGCATTTGATTGTACAGGACATATGTCACACATCCGGCTCATGTAATGTTAACATATGCAGTAATGTGGTCCCATGGAATATCAAGGAAGAGGGTGTCATATCAATAAGGGTGTATACACTCCCCATAGCCACACTAAGGTTTGACGGTTGTCAGTGTAATAGTATTGTATTGGTCATACGTGCACCGCTGATTATGACAGCTGTAAATCAGACATCAGGCATTCACAAATGACATCTGTCCACATACCATCCCAGGTATGTGTCAGACAAACACATAGGGGCTGTGAGCATTAGATCAGACATAACTGACACAGTAATACACATTCAGCAATGGTGTGTACACCTGTGAGTTATGGTGCACAGTACATTTCAGGGTGCTGAACAGGTGCACAGCAATGCTGTGTACATGGGTGCACATGGGTGCAGTGTTTTCCAGGGGAAGGGGCATCACCTACTAACACAGCCCATGTATCACACACATGTATACTGTTGCTAGCATGGATTGACTATAGCTGCACTGCATGCTGTTGAGTACCATATGTTATGCATGTTGACAGATGGATAATGGGAGGTGTGTGTGTGTACTATCTTTGTGCAACCTCACCTCTAACTGTGTGGGGGGTGGGGTTATTATGTCTGTAAGTGCAATCTGGTGGAGTGGAAGTGGGTTGATGCATGTAGGATGTATGTGGGGATGTGTGTGTGTGCTTGTGTATGTGTCCATGTATGCACATGTGTGATTGTTCATACGTCAGTACTTCCCTTTGGAACCATGCAGTACATGGACATGGACTGACACATGAGACACCAGGAATACCTGTCTGATATGTAATATCAGGACAGCTGATAGTATAATAAGGTCTGTAGCATGGAACATGCATTAGGAGGGAAACTAGACACCAGGTATACTGTTAAAATTGCAATCAGCAGAAAGGTGAAAGACTACCCATGTATGCAGCACTACAGATGCATTGGGGAATTACTAGACAACCCCAGTGAGTGTATCCAAATATTACTGTTATCCACATAATATGTTGATTGAGCAGCAGATCTTGCATCTACTGAGCAATAGGTATGTATGACACTCCAGTGCATGACATCATTGAGTGACCATAGTAGCCCCTAACATATGGGGTCCATGTTCATGATGTCTGGACATACCCGGGGTGAACACTGGATGACAGCAGTGAGCCCTTGTAAAACCTACTACAATCAAGTTAAAGAGGTAATGGAGTAACAGGTCATGTTTTGTGTTCACTTGTCTAGGCAATTAGAAGAAGAATACATTAATGATTGGTAGTAATGAGTGTACATTTCCAAGTGTGATGCAGGATGTGGAACTTATGTGAATAAACTTCGGACAGTCTGTAAACTCAGTGACAGGTAGGTATTATGGTGGAATGTCAGTGTGTGTGTGTGTGTGTGTGTGTGTGTGTGTGTGTGTGTGTGTGTGTGTTTGTGTGTGTGTCTGTGTGTGTGTCAGTGTGCGTGTCTGTGTGCGCGTGTGCGCGTGTGTGTGTGTGTGTGTGTGTGTGTGTGTGTGTGTGTGTGTGTGTGTGTGTGTACTGTTAAGGAATGATGTACAGGTCTTAAAGTGCATTTATTGTTTTCCTCTCACAGATGGCGAGGTGGGTCAGGGTCCTAGTGTCCATACAGACATTGAAAATGATGAAAGGTGTGTTAACACATAGGCAGAGTTGTCAGAGGTCGAAACTGTGCCATTGTTTGACATCCTCTTGTTATCCACCCCATCCCCACACACAGTCACAGTGTCTATACATACCCCATCACCAGTGGCCATAGCAGAGGGACAGTTGGCAGTTGGTGGCAGTGCAGAGGACAGTGTGTTATCTATGGCTGCTGTGTCTGGTCACAGCAGACATAGCCGCATGTCTGGCAGGATAAAACATAGGCAGATGTACCATGGTGCTCATGAGAAGGCGACTGGTCATCGTGCCCCTGGCAAAAGTTCCACATCTGGTACCACCAGACACATGTTTCAGGCTGTCATGGAGGCGCAGGCATGTATGGAACGGTACACCAGACAGGGTCTGAGGCTACAGAGGGCTGCTTTTTCATCTGTAAGTGACAACATCCATGATCTTGCAGGTCCCCACCGTGAAGATACAGAGGTCATGGATAGATGGTTGGGTGAGATGGTTGGCCTCACCGACCGTGGCTTGTCCATGCTAGAGCATGTGGTGGGAGTGGTGGGATGGCCACGTGCACGTAGGCCAGCAATACCAAATCTGGTAGTCAACATGGACATGCAAGGACACCAAGCCTCTCCCGTAGTGGCAGTAACAGCCCCAGCAGGGCAGAGGGGCACTGTCCACACCACACCACAGCACGCCACATGCATGTGGCCCTGACCAGTTCCAGGAAGGACCTGGCTCCAGAGGACATATGTCATCATTAGGGGACAGTAGCATATCAAGGCTTGTACCTGGACATGCCCTTGGAAACCCTAGTAGGCACAGTTCTCGTGTCTGTGGCCGGAGGTGGTGAACTGCACACCCTGCCAGGTATGGTCTGCAGCTGTCCAAGAAAAACCTGTATATGGCAGCCACATGGCAGAACTGTGCACATGCATACCCACACACACAATACAAACACACCTAGGGCAACCCCATACCTACACACAGCACATCACCATGCCCGTATCAGTAACTTACACCTCTCACTCACACACATGGTGTCAAATGTATGGCCCACCCTAGGTCTCTGACAAACCAACAACATACTCTGTGCATATGATGATACCTGTGCCACATCCCTGTCATCCATAACATCGATGCAGGGACAGGCTTATATGGTTCTGATTCACATGGTGACTGTACTACAGTGTAGCAATGTACTTCTGGGTAACATGTTGTCAGCAGTAATGTTTAATGCTTACATGCCAGGTAGTGTAGCTGTCCAGCCATGATGCAGTATAGTTGTTAGCAACACTGAGTGATTGTGGTTTCCATAATGTTATCCACTTGTGTTGTAGGTGTACTTGTGTCAGCAGGAGGATGGTCTGCTGTCATATCTCACAAAGGACATGGCACTGTAGTGACACCATATCCTGGGTACAGTTGAGCACATGTCACAGGTCTGTATAACAGTTACTGCCTGTGCCACATGGACAGAAGAGGCACTGGGACATGTATATTCAGCAATCTGAAGTAGATCCCTCTTACTTGGCAACACTGGGACTAGACCACTACCTAGGTATGTAGTGCTACTGATGTGTGTGGCTTTAATTGCACACACCACACAGTGTTTATGATGAGGTATATTCCAGGTTACATATTACATGCAGAACATCCCCAGGCATGTACAGTATTGTAATGGGGGATGTAATGGTTGTATATGGACAATACATAGTGTGACATACCATCATATACACATTAACAAACACATAAAAGTCAGACACACATCCGAGAGACCTGGGCCTATTAGTGCTAACTAACTTGTCGGTGTGTCCAACGTTTTACAGGTAGGCTGCACACAGCACATGCATAACATAGTGGTTGATGGTGACAATGGTCCCCATACAGTGGAACATAGGACATGTACTGGGGGTACCATGGTGTAAAGACAGTATACCCAGCACCCACAGCCCACAGTGGATATTGTATGCACTGAAACCAATGATAATACTCTGACATACCCACTATCACACATTGACCAGGACTGCAATACAACCCCTTGTCTATCCCAAGAGTGCTACTACAGGGATATGCATCTAATGCACATGCCACAGGCATAGTAGATTGATGCATTGTCATGCCTCTCCTTTGGACAGCAACATCACTATTCCTAATATTGTGTGACAACGTGTACTGTAATAGGAGTATATGGCCTTGGAATGCTGTACCCTACATATATACATACATGCACACATAAACACTTGACAGAACTCAGTGGGTATCCCATGCCTATCAACTCATTTGTACAACAGTGTTGTGCTGGCACTGCAAGGCTCAGGTAGCCCTTAGGGAGAAGACCATAACAAGGTACATTTAATGGCGGTACAGCAGTGACTACATCTAACTATGGCAATGGGTGTTACGGTGGGTGTGAAGGGCCTCAGTGTATTCCCAGCTACAGGTGTACTACACACAGACACTGATATCCTCAGTAATGCACACGTACACATTTGTCAGTACTGGGGTGCATCTCTGTAGGTGTTCATAGGTGTGTACCTGGTTAATGTCCATGGAGAGATGGGAAGCATAGGGGATGTGTGTTCAATGGTATCATGTCATCTGCCATGTGCCAGCAGGCAATCTATTTACAAGCACCGCTGTGGTGACCCTCAAGGTGAGAGTGACATGCATCAGTCAATCCTCTGGGTGCTTCCTGCAAATGGCCAGTGAGGTGCTCCAGTTGACATGTATGCAACATGTATTACATAACATGGTTAGTGTTTTATTTGGAGACCTGTACCCAAGCATGTTCTGTTGACTGTGGTAGTGTAGTGAAGGTACCACTGGCATGTGGTGCGTACAGCATCTTGAGTCCTATCTGTGCCAGTTATAACACAGCTGGGCAGACATGCCAGTGTCAGCCAAGCATAGGTTGCTTGTACATATCCAAGCTGGATACCTGACATCTGCACATCTGTACAGGGACAGAGAGACATCAGCTCACCAACTAGCTATGCAGTAGGATGAATGTGTTGACAGATAGATGTTTGACACCAATAGGTATGCCATTACTACATGTCTGCAGCTTTCACTGACATGTGCTATACAAACAGTAATCTACAGTTAATTTCCACGTCAGATCATTATCCAGTAAGAAATATATAATGTGACATAACTCACACACCAGGAACATGACAGTGAGGACTCAGAGTCCATCTATGCAGACAGAGGTGTGTGTTGCCAGTACTACAATTAACAATCTACTTTTGCTTGGGAAAGCATTATCAACAGTAGTAACATCATGATACACTACATGCCAGTGTGACTGCACATCACCTGGGATTCTACCCTTGTATGTAACACATTCACATGGATAAGAGTGTTGTACAGATCGTATATACTCAAGTGTCCCAGACAGGAGACTCACACCCCTTGCTACTGTAATAGCAGCACATAGATGCATGTTCTGTACATGACATTACATACATTTATTACAGATGTCAGTACTCTGCTATGTTATCAGACTGGGATGTGAGCACAGGTTACCAGGCTGAGCCACACTTAGCAGGTGTCAGCATTTCTGCAATATAACAGCTAAGCAGATTTGCTCACTGGTAAGCATGGTCTACATGGTGTAAGCACCCATACGTTTAACCATAGCTTAGCACCACTTAACTTCACGCAAACCCATGCAAATGCACTTCTAGCTGCTCAGAACTGCCTTAACCACTCTGTATCCAACAGCTATTGTTTTGCCCAGCAACAAAATAGACAGCCCTTTCAGGTTATGAACCCAGGACCCTGTACACTATAGTCACAAAAGTTAACCACTACGCCATGACAACTGTTAAGACAGTTGTTGTTTTTCCAATACATATGTCAGTAGACATATTGAATAGTATTGAACAATTGTTGTAACTTCTACAATTGTTCAGTACATGTCTGTGATATTACTGTTGCATCACATATGTTGTTATATCTAAATATACACATATCAGATACATACAGTGTGATACATCTGGGAAGGAATACACAACAGTAATGTTTACACATGACAAGGATATGGATATATACATATGTAGATATATGTCTACATGTGCATACACATATATATTCATAGATAAGTATTTATACCCATCTGTATAGTGCATCATATATATGGCCATGTATAGATCTGTCTGTGTGTACATATATATATGTGTGTGTGTGTGTGTGTGTGTGTGTGTGTATGTACATCATATATGTACATATATATCTATTTATGTTGATATATATGTAGATATCTACAACTATATGTGCATATATATCTATATATCTGTATATGTGTAGACATATGTATATATCTATAACTATATGTGCATATATATCTATATATATTGGCATATGTGTAGACATATATAGATGTGTATATGTATATATATGTGTATTTTTTATTTATTTATTTAACATTTGTTGACCAGGAATGTCCGACTAGGTTCCACATACATCAAAAAAAATGTATAACCAAATCCAAAAACGAACACCACGACTCGGCCAATAAGTGTACAACTCCACTTAAACTGTTTAAAAGTGGAACATATTTATTGCGAAAAAATAAAAACAAAATTGAATTTTAAAATACAACTGGATGTTAAGCGCTTTCACTCATTACATAGAGCTTCATCAGAACATCCTTTCGCTAACAGACACATTGTTTAAATGCAAAAATTGGCACCAAAAAAAAAACTGTTGCTCCTTCCTTAAAAAGATATTGCTGCATAGCTCTGCTTGAATTCATCTTCTTACTTTTAAATTAATATTACTTCTTAAAAAAACTTGCTATAAAATATATGATATTATGAATACATAAATATACATGAATAAATAAACTGTTAAATTACTGTGCCAAGGACCAATATACATGATGTGTCTATATTAGACCATAAATATATGATCATCATATGCAAGTGCTTAGATGTATTTAAAAAACAGTTAGATACATTAATAATACTTTACTGGACTGCTAAGTTGAAATTCATAAAGAAATTCCTAACATGTTAAGGACTGTGCACACAAAATGAATTGAGGAAAATAAACTATAAAAATGAAAATGAAAATGTTTAGTGCTACACTAAATGTGCATAAACAACTGTTAGTGTGCATGAGTATTGTGTTAGAATACACATAAATGAGCGTTTAATAAGTTAAATGAATAAAATATGTATAAAATATTGTATCTGATTATAAAATTTATTATATATGATAAAAAATTATGGTATACACTAAAAATAATTGCAATTGATGAAATATAAATATACACACTTGTGATTTATCTAGAATCCATTTCAAGAATAGGTTTACATGAAATTAATTCATTTAAACCTGGCAAGTTTGCGGCATTGAGATAGAGTTGCCACCAAACTTCCTTGAAACTTAATAATTTCTTCAGATCCCCTCCTTTGGGATTATTATAAATAATGTCCAAAATGCCAGATTTAAACTCATGTCCTGCCCCCATTTTTTCCACATGTCTTGATAGGGCATTAGTACTGTCCTTTCTAGATATACTGTAAATATGATCATAGATTCTCTTCTTAAAATTCCTTTCTGTTTTTCCAACGTAATAACTGGGGCATGCTCCACATTTGGTGATATAAATCACCATTCTAGTGTTGCAATTTCCCTTTCTCAACTTTATAACTGTTGGATAATTATTAAAAATGCTTAATTTATGTGTTTCTAAGATGTATCTGCACTGGTTGCATGTACCACACTTCCTTGCCACTACCACACAGAGTAACAGACACTTGTGGGAAAGTGCATACCCACAACCATTGTGAATACAGCCACAGCCACATATGGTATGCAGGCTTAATATTACACTATATGGACTGTTTGATCAACACCATCCTCATATGTGCCACTCACACACTAACCCTACATATACTGGGTCATGACACAGTGTGGTCCAATGCCAGTCTGTGGTATGGGACATGTGTGAGCCGATAGGGGACCATTCACTGGAGCAGCATGTAACATCAGATGGAACAGGATCAAGAACAATGACATCTACCACAATCTGTGCACAGGCCAAGGTACGTATTTGCAATACACATACCGTCAACAATCACCATAAGTACACAGATCCCAGTACTGTACACACAGCTGCAAAATGCCCAAGTTATGTCCTCAGAAATAACCCCTACTATACATAACATGTCCAGCAGTCTGATACCTGACTGCCTTGTTATCAGGTATGATGTCAATACATAATGGTGTACAGAACATATGCATCTCTTACTGCATGACATATGTACAAAGGTTGACAGATGTGGCTGGAGCCACAAACACTGGGCCAATATTGTCATGTTGCTGTGATACCCTCATATATTTACTGTTGTAAAAGGGTTTGTTGTGACATATGTCCTATGAGGGATAAGAAGTCAGTAACTCTCATGGCTGTCACCATGTACTGACTGCAATCCTCAGACTATACTTCTGAAGTTCTAAGATAGGTGAACTGTGAGTAACACAAGACACATAAGACTCCAAACACTGGCCAATCTGCTGATAACCCTATAGGTGTCTGTTTCCTCAAACACATAACACTGTCATGACAGGTTTTAAATCATGTAGACCAGCCATATCCACACAAACCCTGTTAAACCAACATTATACTCCAAAGGCAGAAGAGCAACATGTCTGTAACATCCCCCTCCTGTTTGTTGGCCTGTCTCCACAGTGCATGTTGTTAGAGATATATCCCACTACAATCTGTGATGCTGTTTGCCAAACACTGACATGAAGTCCTGCTCACAGTGAATGAAAAGGGCCAACACTCACATGATGTTCCTAGTTATAGGAGTGCGTTTCCATGCAACTAGCTATGCAAATGTTACCACAGCTGTCCCACATGCAATCAGCTAGTGGGGGGCTGCAATTCATGCAGAGGCTATCAGCTGATCATGAGCATTCCTTACAAAACACAAGCTGCTGTCTAAGCAAAGCAGGTGTACTTCTCCACTTCCACCAGAAAGGGAGTGAGAGAGAGAGAGAGAGAGACAAAGTAAGACAGAGAGGGGGTGGGAGAGTGCAACCTAAGCATGCTTGTGTTACACACTTACCATTATGGGGTTTCCAGTGCTTGCTTGACTATGTATTGCTTTCACATGTCTAGCAGTTATTTCATGCACCACAGAGCTTATATGCTAGGGAGCTGTCCAAAGGAATATGCGATGGTGAGTGACATCCGCAACAATGATAAAGGAGGGATAAGGTAGGTGTAGTACATGTGCCTGTCCACATGAACAGTTGTCAAGGTCGACACAGCCGTACTCTCTCAGATACTCACACACATTATCACAGTTGGCAGGGTCAGGCTTAGACTTCCTAATTAGCTAGTTTGCCACAATACAGTAAAACGCAGGTATCACATGCATCACAGGGGTTTATCAGGATGATATATAGACAAAGCATATGCCAGGGTGTCTGACATCAGAAGAAATGCTTCAGTAGGCCAATGAAAGGTGTAGTGAGTGTGAATGGTGTCCAAATCATTATCCTGCACACACACACACACACACAGACACAGGTTGGCAGTAATGACATGCATGGGTGCATTGCTTCACAGGTGTGTAGCGGTTGACTGCACCAGAAGGCTGTATGAGGCTAGGCAAAGGGTATACCTTGGCATCAGGCCACATGACAATGGTCTGCTGTGTGGCTCAGGGGTGTAGTGTCAACTCAGGTAATCTGTGCTCCACTGTTTTTGTACCTACACATACATGTTACTACATTTCTACATAGGATTGGGGGGGGCACACCTGACTACTACTACAGTTCTACATAGGATTGGGGAGGCACACCTAATTGTATCCACATTTCTACATAGGATTGGGGGGCACTCCTGACTGTTATTACATTTCTAAATAAGATTGGGGGAGCACACCTGACACTTGTACACATTTGAGTAATACATGTCGCTGTTTTGGTATTCGATGTAATGGATTTTTGCTGATTTAATATAGACCTGACTGTACTGGTATTTCAGGAACTCCACTTCATTCTGTATTCTAACCTATCATGACGACTAGAGGCATATCAGTGTACTACAGGTCTTATGTTTAATTGACCAACATTTCAGTTTCTGACTTCTTACCCTTCAGAACTAACATCCCACTGCCTGACCTGTTGTAGTCTGTCTCTGTAAGTCGGGGGGGGGGGGTTCTCCATAGCTATCAATCAGAGGCCTTAGCACAGCCTTTGTTATGTTTGTTTATACCTGTCCTGCTGGCTGAGACTGTTGTTGGGTATGTGAGCCTCTCTGACTGGCATATGTGTGTCCATGTGGCCCAGCACACTTCCTGCATGAGTTTTGTCACTTTATCTTATACTGGCTACTATAGCGACACCAGTATTTGTTACAGATCTCATGCTGCCACTATAGGTGTCTATTTTCAGCTGGCATCCCATTCAGCCACCCGATTCCCTTGCATGCTCACAGCCATACCATAGATACAAGTAACAACACATACTACTCCATTCAGCAATTAGTAGGCTCAGGTTGTTCCTTCTCCGAGTCACTCTGTGCCTGTGCAGGCCTTGGCAATGGTGGGGGGCTGTGTGGCCCTGCTTCATGCTGTTCCTAATGCAGCTGTTTCTGCAGGATCATATTGAGTAGCATGGCACATACGATGACAATTTGGGTACATGTAGCTGGTGAGTACTACAAGGCTCCACCGGATGTGTCCATGCACTGGAACAATGACTTGAGCATTCCAAACACATGCTCTATTATGATACTGGTCTGTGCATGTGCCTCATTATGGAGTTCTTGTTCGGGTGTGTGTGCATTTCTGATGGGTGTCATCAGCCACAGCTCCAGTTCGTAACCAGCATCCCCCACTATGTGACCGTAAGGGCTGGCCCATTGGCAAATTTCTGGTACAGCTGCATCAGATGCCAGATGTGGGAGTCGTGATAGCTTCCAGGGCAACCAGCGCACACATTCATTATAATGCTCTGGGCATCGCACATGACCTGGCAGTTGATGGAGGGGAAGCCCTTGTGGTTGATGTAGACCCTACCCCGCTCATCGGGAGGGGATTTGATGCATATGTGCGTGCAGTCTATAGCACCCACTACCTCAGTGTAGTCTGCTATCTGGTGAAAGAAACGCATATTGCTGGCCAACACATCATGGTGTTGTGGAAATATATGTCCTCACCAGCATGTGTTGACATGGCATCCAGGAACTGATGGAGTAGCCTGGATGCTGATGCTTGTGAGATCCCCATGATATCCCCAGTTAGTCTTTGGAAGGTACCTGTGGCTAGTATTCTTAGGCCTACACATACCCTGGTATCCACTGGGATGGGTTCCACTCTGTTGATTCTGTGTGTGATGTGTGGCTGACACAGCTCAACAATTTGCTGTAGGAGGTCCCTGTCCATCCTATAGCACTCCACTATCTCCAGCTCATGTGGCCTCTGGTAAGTTACCCTGGGTCTGTACACTCTTCTCCTTCTCCTCACTGTGGGATGGTCGACAGCATTCTCATCCTCACCACCCTCAGCTTCTTCCACATGTTGATTTATGATAGCTACTGCAGCCCCTATCATTTTGTTGCTTTTGTTTGGTAAACTTTCAGTGCTTGTGCACACCGGTGGTTTAGAGTATGTAGGAAAAACCAGTGGGAAAGGTGTTTGCATAATTTATAGTGGTGTGCTAGACTGGGCTGGCCTGCTGCCTGTGTAATTGGCTGATTCTGATACGTTTCACCTGCCAGTTGTGCTGGTTCTCCTTGATTACCTTCCTACTGCACTTTTTCCTTCCCATTGCCTTCCTGTTTAAGCCCAGGGGTGCACTGTGCAAATACAGTGTTCACATATGCACAGAGCTGCTATTTCCTGGTTTACTTTTTTTTTTTCTTTAAAACCCGGTGCGCAGCATGCACACCCACTTAGGCAATGTAAAGTGTGCTAGGCAGCCTCAGACACACCCCTTTGCTTACCTCTACTAAGAACAGGGCAAACCCAAGCCTCAGGGCACCAATAAGCTTACAGTATGTCTGACACACCCCTCTATGATGTCAGCTAGCTCTTAGGCTTGCACCATGGTCTTCCTGCACAGACATGGTTGGGTGCAGGCTAGCAATGAGGGAGAATCTGGGATTCAGTATCCTTCCCCTCATTTGCATAGGATTGTCTGCTAATGCCTAGTTACAAGTTCCACACTAAGCCTTCCCCCTTACCAACTACCAAGCAACCACTATTCACTGGCCATGTTGTCTTCTGCCTGCCATTGAGTATAATGGCAAAATAGTGATTTTGGATACAATGCTTATTTCAGATTTTTTTTTTAAGATTCAGCCTGATCCCTTTTGCGTGTTGCTGCCTTACGCTTAAACAGTCGAAATCGGTTAAAAAAGTTTTTT
>NC_056737.1:1310764478-1310791978 GCF_019279795.1 Protopterus annectens | reverse complement strand
TGCCGATGAATATGCCTTTCATGGAACTAATATAGACCTGCTATCACAAGTGTCCTCTTCATGTTTTGTCACTGTTGAGAAACCATTGTTTGCTCAGATGGGTTTCACTGATTTATCTTCATCTTTATTTAGATTTACTTTTGCCTGATTCATTTTGCAGAAAACTTTAAAGAATCATCTGTTTTATAAGTCTTCTGCTCAAGTGTATACCCTCCCCCTAAAAGACTGAATAAGCATGCTTGGGGCAGACAAACAGACTCAGAAAGTTCTCTCACTCAAAGTCTTTCCTGTTTAGGACCTCAGCATGACACAAAATATCAAATTATACTCAAAGTTTAATAAAATGTACAAACATTATATAACTTAAGGAATTGTTATCCTATCTGGCAGAAAGAAAAAAAGAATAACATGGTCAAAAATAATTTTAAAAAAAGAAAGTATCTCACAAATGTAAACAAACTCTAAAACATAACATGGAAGAGGAGGTGCAAAAGACTGAAAGTTTTCAGAAGAAGAGGCACCTTTAGAACAAGCATAATAAAGTCAACGTCTCAATGAACTGGATGGACTACTGAGCTTTCTACTTCAGTGGGCATTAAACCTGCAGCTAGTAGGCTGATAAAAAAGCACTAAAATGAGGTTTTGGAATTGTCTCCCAAATGAAGTCAGAAATATTCAAAGTCTGCAACATTTGCACACTGAAGCAACATGTAACTGTTTTTTGAATACATGCTAAAGTAATATAATGCCCAGCATATGTCAGCATCATAAAAGTGAAACCATTACTGTCTTTATTTTAATACATGTGCACTTGCATTATGTCCATAAAACTAAGTTACATATTGTTCACTATTTCTTATTTTAAATTAAGTTATCCATACGCCATATAAGTTGTGCAAAACAATTTCTACTAAATGTTCTTGTTTTCATTTGAAGTTATTATCTTTGTGAACTGTATTTATTTCACTATTATATGTTACTAACTTTAAACTTTTATGTTATCTAAGATTTCACAAAATTATGTTGTCATGAACTTTTGTTAGCTTTTAATCACTTGGATTATGGCTGAAAAGTGTCAGTAGACCAGATCAGTTTTCCCAGTAATAAATAAATAAAAGCACCTGCGTAGTTCTGGCAACATTAAAGATGAAGAACATACCAGTAGCAGTCCCTGTTAAACAGTAGCTGAAGTAATATTTCTGTTTCCAGAAGTCCAGGAAAAAGAAAAGTAATTTGACAATACTTGAGTGGAATACAGGCTGCAAATCCCCAAAAGAGGTGGCATCATTAGTACCCGCACAACTTTTCGCACTTTACAACTGTGTGTCACTGAACTTAGATTATAACTCATTTATCAAATGGTATTCAAGATACTAGAGGGCCGCTACAGTGTAACATTAAGAGATGCCAGTTATGCAAGTGATCGATGCCAGTCTGTGATTAAAACTGACCAAGAAATCTTCACAGAAGAAGATAAAATGGGATCCCCTGTCCATGTCATTACAGAAAACACATATTTTTATGTGGCCTAGATTAAACACTCAAGAAAATCAGAGTGCAATCATAATGATACATCCACTCAGTCTTCCGAGTGCCCATAGAAGATAATACTTTTGAGGGAGACTATTAACTACACTGAAGAAACCTCTGAGTAGCCATCTGGAGATCCCATTTCCCCTAAGAAATGGCAATTATAAATGATACATGTCAGACTGTCAGCCATTTTGAAATATTTAAATATGTAATGCAACTGTATAATCAATACCTTGATACTTAAGCTTCTGTACCTATAGGAATGAGAAACTATACATTGACCTTAAGTCACCCTAAAGATGATCTGGTTAATGCGTCGCTTTCCTCTTCTTCTTCATTTTCTTCTCATTAGTGATCAGTGTTTCCTTTGCTCTGTGTGTCTTTAGATTTGACATTAAGGCTCATATATGACAATGGAGTAAAGATATTCACTTCTAATATATGACCATAAGGTCTTTGAAGTACTTGTCATACAGTGTTGAATGTCAAAATTCAAATGTGACACCGAATGCAAGAATGCATAACAAATTACCACAGGAGAATAGCAACAGCAAACTGTAAATGAACTCTTTGCCCCAGTGAAAAGGTAGTTTGTAAATGTATTTGTGTCTATAATGCAGATGATATTAGCTTAAGGAGACCCTAGCTCTGGTGTAACGTTGAAGAAACATGCCTGAAGAAGAACAGAGGCCCATGCAGAAGATATATATATAAAAAAAAGATATTGTGGAAAGATATATAAAAAATAAGATATTGTTGGTCCCTTGATCCTCCAATATTCTGATGGGACACCAGCAGATGACATTTTGTGTGATTTAGTGAGTTAAGGGAAAGATGAAGTTTTGGGTTAAACAGCTACACCACTGTCATGCTTTGCACTGAGACTAATCCTAAAGGTATGGAAAACTACCCTACTACCCTAATTATTTAATTTCTGAAATATTCTGACCCATCCTGCTCTGAGAATGGCAGGCCCTTTTCAAATATTTCTCCTCTAGACAAAACTTTGAGACGTTATTACATCAGCAGGTCACTGACAATGTAGTTCTTTATTTATTTAACATTTGTTTACTGGGAAAGTCTAAGGTGGAGTAAGACAATTTTCAAAGAACGCCCACAGAGAAACGCTCCAGATGCATGTCTTTGTAATGTGGGAGGAAACCTGCAAGAATGCAGAGAGAACATGCACACTCTGTATAGAAGGCATCCCAGCTGAGAATCGTACCAGGAACCTCTTGCTGTGGGGTGACAATGCTAACTGCTGCATCACTGCTCTGTCGATATATATGAATATGAATGTCTGGAATGTACTGCAGTGTGAGTAAATACTAGGTCACACTAATGCTAAAAATAAATCTTAATAATTAAAAAAAGTGACAGGCACATTATGCAAATGCATTCCAAGATGATGACGTAAGATTCCATTTACAATCAGTCAGTCATTAAATTCCTGCAAACGCAATCTGCTTCCTAAGCCTAGGGATAGGGTTCAATTCTTTCTACCTTCATTTGCTTACAGTATGACTCTCAGCCAATCACTTTACCAGACAGTGCTCTCAGGTTGCCCTGTAAAAGGAGATGTTTGCCCAATGAGCTTACCCAGTTAGCAAATAGATACACCTCTTCTTTCTTTCTTTCTTTACTATCTAATACATCATGTTAATTATGCAGGTGGACTGTGAATCCTTTACAGCCATGATCGAGACCAGGCAGAAAAAGGCAAATATATAGTTATAGCAAGGTGAAAAGCAGCAACAAAGAAACATTATTAGAAAACAACACACAAAATAAGCATACAAAATTAGTCAAGAGCTAGAATATATTTACAAGGATAACGAGATGAGAAATAATAATATTTACAATGAATAAATGAAAATGAAAAACAATAAAAAATGAAATTGATATTTATAAGGATTTGTGGTATTAAGCTAATATATATTATAACTATAAAAATGCAGATGCACAGAATAGCATTCCAACAAATAATCATAACTTGCAGACCTCAAGTTTTCCTTTAAACAATTGTTCAAACAGCCTCATAAGTGCTAATTAAAATCTTTCTCTTGTACAATTGTAACTCATCCTCACACCATTTTATTAAAAAGTCTTAATTAATTCCAATTAATGATATACACTATATCAGTGCTTCTCAGACTATCCATGGTGAAGGTCCAGTTCTTTTTGTTTCTGATCCATCATGGAGAGGTACTTCTGGAAAATAACTGCCATAAACTGATTATGGTACTTAAAGATATAGAATGTAGAACTGACACCAGGTGGTTGTGTTTTCTTGTGTTTCCACACCTTGTCTTAAGCTGAACAGTAAGAATAGCAACACTAAACTAAAATAGCTGAATTAAGCTGGAGGCAGCACCCAGAAGGCAAGGAGATCTAAATACTCTGAGGTATATTCTAAAGATTTTTTCCAACTTTTTGATGCAATGATTGCATCAGCAAAAAAAATGTTAATTCTGTTAATTTTTTTAAGGAAAGAAATTCAGTCTTATTTTTTTTCAAGGAAAATAAGTTGTTTTCAAGTTTTAACAATCAAAAGTATTAAAAAATAACATTTCCCAATAAACTGAGATGGCAAGTGCTTACAAGGATGCAAACACATTTGCCTAGAAGTACCTGGATAAACTGCCTGCCTCTCTATTCAAAAAAAAATAATAGTCTCTTCCTATGTACTTCTCTGATGTTATTTTGGATTAAAATGAAAGAACAAATGACCACAAACATATCTTTAAATCTGTTTCTGGCATACATATTCATATCATGTCTCCTGTCGCCTATCCCTACAAGTATCTACAAAGACCCAAAATCAGAAACTGATTTTAAATATTGCTCTTTTTTCTAATGTTTTGGTCTCTTCAGACCTCATCCTACTAGTCTGGTTCCTCAGTGCCCCCCAATTACTTTGGGTCTACCTGACATCTTCCTTTCCCCTACACTTACTCTGATATTGCTGGGTCTAGTTGTGGATCCTAAGAATGTCCTCAGGGCTTGGCTGTCTGTGTTTCTGTCAGAGAGAGCTTCTTCTAATATGCCCTACACACTCCCTTTCCCTGCCCTCCACATCCATCAATTATGTTCACGGGTAACTCCAGTCTTTGGGACCATGCCGTTCCTTAAAGAGTGTCAGTGACGAGCACCCTCTCACCAAGGATACACACAGCCATCCCCTCCTGTTGCTCCATCAGTCACCTGAGTGGGTAATCAAACCTGGGTCACCTGGGCTGCAGTCATGTTTTTTTTTTCTCAATAAGCCATCGCAGTTGCATGATTTTAAATGTTGCTCTTATATGGACAGAGAGTTGCTAGAATAATAGGTTTTGCATTTGCAAGCATTTTCTGAATGATACAAAATATGAACCTCACGTGTGTCATTATTCAGTGATTTTAATCCATGGCAAGTTTCCAGAAAACCACAAACCTTGCATGGAAAACAACAAAATATGATACTGTTGAGAGCAATCCATCCGTCACAAATGCATACAACCACACACCAATTTATAGCAATTTGTGTGACTGTATGTACCTCAGATATCTACCTGCAATCAAATAAATACACAAATAATAACCCAAAATCATATTTTAGCTTGTACCTGTCAAAACCCACTATTAAATCCCTCTTTCATCTCAACCTTTTAGTTTATGAATTTGTCTGCACTTAGAAAGTTGCAAGAATGACATGCTTTACATTGTATTTTTTAAAAGATGTGAAGCCTGAAAATGAAATGAAATGTCTGTCATTACTTAACCTCTGAAGTCCTTAATAATTTGCCATAAAGTCCTTAACAATTTGTCATAAAGTAAGAGCAGCCTTAGCTCCCCAGTATCCAGCATTGATAATACTAACAAAAAAAGAAAAAAAAACTTGCCTCTTGCACCACTAGCTGCTTTTCCAGCCAGCCAGCCAGGGAAAGGAGCAGAAACTACCAAACTGATTGATTAACTGCAGTGATCTCCCAATGGTCTGTGCATTTAACTAATCATCTTCCCATCTGGCACTGGTATCCCAGCTAAGGACCACTATGGACCAATTAAACTGTATCTATTTATGTAAAACATGCTGCATTTATTTACTTAATATAATAATACAGAGAAATGTCCTGAGGATCAGAAACAGAAAGTTTGGGGCCACAGACCACATGTTGAATAGGACTGCAATATATAATCTGCCTTCTGATCCTTATTTTACAAACCTTTGTCATAATATATTGAACTTAATCACTCTTTATGTAGCTCATGTACTGATGTCTTCTTATGCCCAGAGCATATTTTCTTTCTTTGCACGAGTGAGTGTATCACTGCTTTGAAGTTTTACAATATGAATCTATATGGTCAATGTTTGGCTATATAACAGTGTATTCTTGCTGCTTTAGTGCAAATCTGAGATTTATAAAACAACAAATGAGGAGTTTGTTGATTCTGAATTCATATTTCAGGTAAATATCCCTGTGTATATATGCATTTATGAATATTGTGTGATGGCTATGGAGTAATATTAATGGACTCCCTGACAATAACCAGAAATGAAAACATGAAAGAATCAGAGTACTTGAGAAGTATAGTTTACAAAGCATAAGGCTACAGACAATCCATATGATGTGTGTTAACCATGCTCATGAGATACATTCTGCACATAGTTTCATAGTTTCATAGTTTAGTACTAGGCTATCTTCCCTGGGGCATTTGTAAGCCTAGCCATAGTGATGTGGCTTTCGCCACCCCATGAAATGGTACAAAAATGCACAGAATAGATTTAGAATACTGTGCTTCTGTCTAGTAGTGACACAGTGAAGGTCCCCTTATATAATGGAATTAGTTTACTGTGCCCCTGTCTAGTAGTGACACAGATGTGACCCCTGGGGTAAACTTACGATCTCCCATCCATTCATCAAGATTTCTCTTGAAGAGAGTTAGTGAGGGGCTCTGCCTAACATGAACTGGGATTCTGTTCCAGCGCATGGGAAGCCTCTGGGTTATGAATCTATCCCTCCAGCATGCCCTATTTATACTTGTGCCGAGGTTTAAGTCTTTAGCTCTCATGGTTCTGATGGATTTGGATTTTTTGAGGTGGAGCATGTCCATCAGTTCCTGATTGGACATGACCTTCTACGTCAGGCACAGATCACCTCTGAGCAGGCGGTATGCTACTGAATAGAGCTGGAGTCTCTTTAGTCTGGCAGAATAAGACATATGTTGGAGACCCTTGATCCTCTTGGTGAGGTACTTTTGTGCTCTCTCCAGCTGTTGCAAATGCCGGGTGAGGTACATACAAAATGGGACATTGTACTCAATCATGGGTCTGATGAGGGAGGAGTATAGGGGTTCAATGACATCCTTGGATCTGGATGTGAATCCCTTCATAATAAGGTGTGCAAGGTAGAATGTCTTTCTAACCACTTTGGCAACGTGGGTGTCAAATGAGAGGTTGCTGTCGACTTGGGTTCCTAGGTCTCTGATTACTGTTTCTGTACTCAGTGGGTTGCTGTCTATGTGATAATTTGTGGGTACTTTGTTTTTTCCAAAGGAGATGACTATACATTTTTTGGCATTTAGTTTAAGGCCATGACTCCGGCACCAGTTGTCCGTTTCTGTGAGGCCTTTATGTAGGATGTATGTGTCCGCTGGTGTATCGACTATGGCGCCTAGTTTGCAGTCATCTGAGAACTTTGTCAGCCACAACACTCCCATGTTTGCTTTAACATCTGAGAAATAAATACCGAACAAGAGGGGTCCCAGGACAGATCACTGTGGGACACCACTTGTGACAGGCTTTGAGTCTGACATTGCTCCAGCAATTTTAACTTTATGGGTTCTGTCCTTTAGCCAGTTTGCAACCCATCTAGTGACATAAGGGTTTACATTTAAGCTGTTGAGCTTATCTATGATGCCTGAGTGGGGTATTGTGTCGAAGGCCTTAGCCAAGTCCAGGTAGGCTGTATGGACTGCTTTGCCCTCATCAATGGCTCTAGTGACTGTTTCGAAAAAGTCAACCAGGTTCAAAAGGCAGGATCTGCCCTTTACAAAGCCGAACTGGGTGGGATCAAGTGTCTGTAGGTCCCCAATGTCTCTGTTTATGAGTTCCACAATGATTCTTTCCATAGCTTTGCAGACCAGGCTGGTTAAGCTTATGGGGCGGTAGTTCCCAGGGTCTGTAGAGGTACCCCCTTTGTGGAGTGGGACCACTGTTGCTGTACGCCAGTGTTCAGGTACATATCCTGTAGTAAGGCTAAGGTTAAATAGCATTTTTATGTGCGGGTTTAGCTCCTCTTGGAGTTCACGTAGCACGCAACCTGGGATGCCGTCCGGTCCCATTGATGCTGTGTTTTTAGCTTTGCTGAGGGCGGCTCTCACCTGGGCATCTGAAATGACAGGGAAATTACATTCAGCTGGGATAAGTATTTCTTCTTTTGGGGGTGAGGGAGGGGAGAAATTTGCACTGAACCTGTCAGCCAGAATGTTGGCAATATCTGTGGGTTCAGTGTATTTTTTGTTGTTGTGAACTAACTCTGAGCATATCTGATGGTTTCCGCCCAGGTTTCTAACATAGCTGAAGAAGGCTTTGTGGTTATCTTTAGTGTCCTTAGCGATTTTTCTCTCAAAGTTGGCCTTGGATGTTTTTGTGAGAGAATGTAGTTTTCTGCTAGTGTTGATCAGAGATGTCTTCCCTTTATGGGATTTTGCTCTGTCATGCAGTAGCTTCCTTCTTTTGTTATACAATTTGTTAATGGCTGAGGTCCACCAGACAGGACACTTGCCTTTGGTGGAGAGGGGCATGGATTTATTTGGGATTGCATGATCCATGCATTCTTGGAGATGTCCATAGAAAGCATTTGTGAAGGATTCAGCATTGTGGGATGTGGTATCCACTGGCCCAGTGGGCTTAAAGGATACCATCTCAGTCTTAAGAAGAGTGAAGTCTGCTTTTGAGAAGTTTTTCACTGTGGTCTTTTGTGCTGGGGGTGGAGGTGGGATATGTATCTCCAGAGTGATTAGTTTGTGGTCAGATCTCACTAGTGAGGGGTATACCTCTGGTGTGGAGCATTTTGTCCCCATGTTTGTGATGATCAGGTCTAGTATATTATCTCCCATAGTGGGAGAGGTGACTAGTTGTTCCAGTGCATTTGAATTTATGAATTCCAGGAACCTTTGGGCTAGGGTGTTAGGGCTAGAATAATATACCCAATCTATGTTAGGGTAGTTGAAGTCTCCCAGTATGATGGTATTTTGTGATACATTCATATCCTCCAATGTCTTCAGGAAGGCTGAGTGGGGTTCATGAGATTGGGAGGGTGGTCTGTAACATGCTACCAGTTGTATAGCAGTTTTGCCTATGGTTAGTTGCACCTGTATGGTCTCCGATGCTTCATGTGTTGCTACTAACCTGGAGGTGTGGGTGTCCTTGATAAATATGGACACTCCCCCTCCCTTTGTGGTTCGGCCCGGGTTTTGGGGCTGAAAAGCATGATACGAGGTATAGCCTGGTAGTGCTGGGGTGCTCTCAGGAGCCTTGAACCAGGTTTCAGTTACTGCACAGACGTCGATGTTCTCCATGCTGAGGAGTGTGAGTGCCTGCATCTTGAGATTTAGACTTCTGGCATTGAGCAGCATTACCCTTAGTTTTTTTCCATTTTTGTTTTCTAAGGAGGTGGGTTTGTCTTTTGAGCCTTGCCTAAAAAAGGCACTATGGGGGTGGAAAGAGCTTTAGCCAATATCTGGAAGCCCAGTGGTGACAGGTGCAAGCCATCCCTTGCGAAGTAGCGTGGCTTGTCCAACATGTCATCCCAAGCAGCCAGACATTGGATCCCCTTAGAATGACACCAGTACTTGAGCCAATTATTAAAGCTGATCATCTTGTCTTTGTATTGTGGCATCATTCTTGGTGAGGGCAAGATGCTGCTCAGGGTCAGGGTAATACCAGCCTGGGCTACATAATCAGAGAGCTCCTCTATGTCTCTTTTCATGTAGTCCAGGGAGGTAAATCTCTGGTCATTCACGCCAGCATGGACAATGATGGAGTCATATTTGTACTTGCTTTGGAGTGACCTGAGTGCGTGTGTTATGTGGTGGATCCTAGCTCCCGATAGGCAACTCACAGTGACCCTCTCCTTGTTCAGCCTGGTAAGCAGGACATCAGTGTGTCTGACAATAGAGTCACCTATTACTAGTGTATCAGGCATGGTGTTTGGCCTTAAGGGCTGTGATTGACTGACATACTGATTTATTGAAGTATGAGTTGCATGTGTTTTGTTTTGAGGTGGTGGATTTTTGGATGTCTGCTTTGGGTGCCTCTGTTGTTTTGGTAAGTTTTTTATTAGAGCCTCCGAGTATGTCTTTGTGTTTTTATTTGTTTGGTTTGCAGTTGTGGTAGGTCTATGTGGGACTGGGTTTGTTGTGTGTGTGGTTACCATCTCCTCCTGTCTGGTCATGCCAGCCCTGAGTTGAGAGAGTTCAGCCTCCAGTTTGGCTATATAGTTGCATCTCTCACATGTATTTGTGTTTATTGGGAGGAGGAGAGGGTTGTCTGTGTACATGAGACAATTGTAGCATTGTCTCAAGATACCCAGATTAACCAGCTGAACTAGAGAGGATGCCAGCAATCTACCACTCGACATGCTAGAACAGTATAAGGGAGTGTTGTGCCTTTAAGGGAAGTGGATATTCATAGGGGTGGTAGGTGGATGTAGTGCTTACTTAGTATGAGAGTGCTTACTTAGTAGAGAAGTTTTGAGAACAAGTGCTAGGCTTATAATATAGCTAGTAGTCTGATTATACTAAGTGTAGAGCTTCCTTAAGGGAAAATTTGAAGAGCAGACTTGGCGGAGCCAGAAGAAATTTAACCTTGTTTAACCGGTGCTGCGCTATGCGCACAATCGCGCAAAGCTGCGTAAATGCGGATTTTAAACAGGGAACTTCAAAAGAGCTAGAAATGGTCCAAAAGAACCAAATACTACAGCTCTTGTGCTGAGGTCACTTCCTACAGGGACAGGTAGGCTGCTCAAGGCTCCCCACTCCCACTGGTGAGCAAAGAAACTTCCTTCTATCCAAGTAAGGTAATGGACAACACAGGAACTACACCACAGCCCAGAATACAGCAAAGCCTGTAAACTGGTCTAAACTAGTCAAGGAGAGGCAGGAAAACAAGGATTATTTTTTTGTTTTTTTTTGTTTTTAGATAGAAAACACACAGAAAATGCAGAAACAGTAATAAATCAGTTACACAGGCTAGCACACTTTAGTGGGCAGCCTCAGCAATTAAATTAAACAAACAAACTTTCGATCAATTTCGACTAAAATGTAACTTTAAGTGCAGATATTAAATAATGCAGCAAACAGCTAAAAAACAGTTTAAGCTTGTTTAGGGTAAGGTAGAGAAGGTATTTCAAGTAAAAAAAACAGCAAAGATACTTAAATACAGGAAGTAGTCGCTTTTCTGAGTTCTCTGTAGTTAGGACCACTCTACAGGACCACGAGGAGCTTGTCTGAGCCGTATAGCCAGAAAAAAATGCCCAGAGGCGGATTTTAAACAGGGAACTTGAAAAGAGCTAGAAATGTTCCAAAACAACCAATTACTACAGCTCTTGTGCAGAGGTCACTTCCTACAGGGACAGGTAGGCTGCTCAAGGCTCCCCACTCCCACTGGTGAGCAAAGAAACTATCTTCTATCCAAGTAAGGTAACGGACAACACAGGAACTACACCACAGCCCAGAATACAGCAAAGCCTGTAAACTGGTCTAAAGTAGTCAAGGAGAGGTGGGAAAACAAGGATTTTTTTTGTTTTTTTTTTGTTTTTAGATAGAAAACACACAGAAAATGCAGAAGCAGTAATAAATCAGTTACACAGGCTAGCACACTTTAGTGGGCGACCTCACCACTTAAATTAAACAAACAAACAAACAAACTTTTGATCAATTTTGACTAAAATGTAACATTAAGTGCATATATTAAATAATGCAGCAAACAGCTAAAAAAACAGTTTAAGCTTGTTTAGGGTAAGCTAGAGAAGGTATTTCAAGTAAAAAAACAGCAAAGATACTTAAATCCAGAAAGTAGTCCCTTTCATGAGTTCTCTGTAGCTAGGACCACTCTGCAGGACCACGAGGAGCTTGTCTGAGTAGTATAGCCAGAAAAAAACACCCAGAGGTGGATTTTAAACAAGGAACTTCAAAAGAGCTAGAAATGTTCCAAAACAACCAATTGCTACTGCTGTTGTGCTGAGGTCATTTCCTACAGGGACAGGTAGGCTGCTCAAGGCTCCCCACTCCCACTGGTGAGCAAAGAAACTTCTTTCTATCCATGTAAGGTAATGGACAACATAGAAACTACACCACAGCCCAGAATACAGCAAAGCCTGTAAACTGGTATAAACTAGTCGAGGAGAGGCGGGAAAACAAGGATTATTTTTTTTGTTTTTTTTTGTTTTTAGATAGAAAACACACAGAAAATGCAGAAACAGTAATAAATCAGTTACACAGGCTAGCACACTTTAGTGGGCAGCCTCAGCAGTTAAATTAAACAAACAAACAAACTTTCAATCAATTTTGACTAAAATGTAACTTTAAGTGCAGATATTAAATAATGCAGCAAACAGGTAAAAAACAGTTTAAGCTTGTTTAGGGTAAGCTAGAGAAGGTATTTCAAGTAAAAATAACAGCAAAGATACTTAAATCCAGAAAGTAGTCGCTTTTCTGAGTTCTCTGTAGCTAGGACAACTCTGCAGGACCACGAGGAGCTTGTCTGAGTAGTATAGCCAGAAAAAATCGCCCAGAGGCGGATTTTAAACAGGGAACTTCAAAAGAGCTAGAAATGGTCCAAAACAACCAATTACTATAGCTGTTGTGCTGAGGTCACTTCCTACAGGGACAGGTAGGCTGCTCAAGGCTCCCCACTCCCACTGGTGAGCAAAGAAACTTCCTTCTATCCAAGTAAGGTAATGGACAACACAGGAACTACACCACAGCCCATAATACAGCAAAGCCTATAAACTGGTCTAAACTAGTCGAGGAGAGGCGGGAAAACAAGGATTATTTTTATGTTTTTTTTGTTTTTAGATAGAAAACACACAGAAAATGCAGAAACAGTAATAAATCAGTTACACAGGCTAGCACACTTTAGTGGGCAGCCTCAGCAGTTAAATTAAACAAACAAACATGCAGTACATGCAGCAATGCCCAGTACTGCATTTGGCACTTCAAAATTACATAACTCTCCAACAAAGCGCTTACCTGCTAATACATTCAGGAATGCCATCCTGAAGCATTGCATGCATGCGAGTCATACAGAACACCACCAGCCAAGTATGAGTGCTTAACAAAAAAACACTGGTAATGTACATTTATTTATTTTTATTTATTTTACATTTGTTGACTGGGAAAGTCTGACTGGATAGATGTTCATTTTCAACAGAGGCCCGGGAAGAAAAGCTTCAAAGGTAGTTACAAGAATAAGCATAACAAAAATATACAGTTAAAGTTTACAAGCTCAGTAGAGACATTTGCGTTATACAGTCAAAGAATTGAGATATAGCACAGTTAATAAAAACACATTACATAATATAAATACACAGGTATTCCAAAAATGTAGTCAGGTTTAGAGCAGGAGCATAGCCAGTGCTTATTAAGATACTGCTTGAGACTTTTCTTAAATTGTGTTAGGGAGGTCTCTCGAGTGATGTCATCAGGTAGTGAGTTCCAAGTTTTACCAACAGAATTGGCAAACAGAGGCACCCGCAATGTTTTTGGATTTAATAGTTTGGACTGCCAGTCTATTAGATGAGCAAAGTGGTCTAAAGTTACTGTGGGGGTAGATAATATTTTTAAGAGCAGGTATATGGTCTGGTTGGTTAAGTACTTTGTGAGCCATTATTAGTTGGTCGTACTTTAATAGGATGGGCAACTCTAGCCAGCCCAGATAGCTTAGGTGCTTACAGTGATGTGTTCTGTAAGGCATATCAGTGGCAAATCTAGCTATGTGGTTATAGCAGGTGAAAAGTTTATTAAGATCACATTTGTTTAAGTTGGTAAGTAGAGGGGAGGCATAGAAAAGGGTAGAGAGTAGATGAGAACAGGCTATGGCTATTCTCATAAGTGGGGAAAGAAAAGGTTTAATCCTATATAATGTACCAAGTTTTTTGTGAATGGTTTTAATAGTTTGGTTGACAAACTTATTGAATTTGAGACTGCTATCAACCAAAACTCCAAGAAGTTTTGTGCACACATCGGGAGATATTGTGGTACCATTATTTGATTTTATGGAGAAGGGTAAAACAAAGGATATTTGGGTGGGAGAGAAAAGTAGGAGCTTAATTTTGTTTGGATTTAAAATTAGTCGATGCTCAGAAAGCCAGTTTTTGACTATATTAAAGGTATTTTGGGTTAGTGTCTGCATGGGCCACGGTGGAGCAGTGGTTAGCACTGTCGCCTCACAGCAAGAGGTTCTCCCATTCGATTCTCAGCTGGAGCACCTTCTGTGTGGAGTCTGCATGTACTCCCCATGGTTGAGTGACGTATAAAGACATGCAGGTAGGTGGTGCATGAATGTGTGTGCCTTCTTTGAAGGTTGGGCATCGGACTGGCAACTCAGCACTGTAAAAGTCCACTGCCAATCATTAGCAGACCGGAGTTCCACTATGGTGACCCCTAACCGGGAAAGCCGAAAGGCAATTATTATTTGGGTTAGTGTCTGCAATACTGGTTGGGAGGTGGCTGAGCAGATTAAAGTAGAGTCATCAGCGTATTGAATGCAATTAGCATTAGGAATAGCCAAATGGAGTCACTGATAAAAATGAAAAACAAAAGAGGACCCAGAATAGATCCCTGGGGGACTTCAAGAGCATTGAGAAGGATGCTGGATAGTTTATTTTACCATAGGATGGCTTGTTGTCTATTGCAGAGATATGATTGGAATCACTGGATAGAATGATTATCTAAGGAAATTGCTTTCAAGGTGGAAATAAGTAGTTGGTGGTTAACCATATCAAAAGCCTTTGGGATCTCTAGAAAAAGGGCTGTGGATGGTCTATTGTTGTTTTTGTTACAGTTAATAGCATCAGAGAAGGTCAGAAGCGCTCTGGTGGTACTATGATGTGGATGAAAGCCATGCTGAGATTTTGCCAGTAGATGGTTCTGGATTAGATAGTGCAGAAGCTGCTTATGGATGCACTTTTCCATAATTTTAGCCAGCAGTGATAAGATAGCTATAGGCCTATAATTGGAGCGTTCGGTGGAGCTACCACCTTTATGGAGATGTATGACATGAGAAGTTTTCCAGAGACAGGGGACTGTAGCTTCTGATATGCTATGGTTGATTTAAATGGAAATGGGATACACTATGATGTTTGCAGCTTTTTGCAGGTACTCAGCAGGGAGATGGTCAGCAGATGTGGTTGTGGGTTTTAGATTTTTGATTAGGGAACAGATAATGGATGTAGAGACAGGAAAGAGACTAAAGGAGAATAGGGTACTGGGAATGGGAAACGGTAAGTTAGAGGAACACATAGGTAATTGACTAGCTAGGGCCTGGATAGTCTCAGTGAAGAAATTATTAAAGATATTAGCAACATCCTCTGATGGTTTATCAGTGGAGGCTGAGGAAGTAGATTTGGTGGATTGACCTGCGTGCAGTTGTTTATTTATACCTGTCCAAAATTTTTGAGGGCATTTTTCTATTCTATTCTATTCTATGAAGATGGAAGTAATAGTTTTTTTTATCCAGTAAAATGGCTTTTTTAGTCTCATTCCTAAGTTGCAGAAATTTGTTATGAGCTTGAGGAGATTTAGTGGAACGCCACGTGGCCCATACCTTATTTCTGAGTGAGATTCCTAATTTGTTTTTCTTAGAGAGCCATGGCACAGTTTTTGCATTAGTCCTAATGGTACAGGCAGGAGCATGAGAGTCAAGGATGTCTAGGAATTTTTCATTAAAGTAAGAGACAGCTTCATCTAGGGGTAAGTTTTTCAGTGGGGACCAGTTGCATGATAATAATATAATGCACACACATATAATGTACACACACAAATGCATAAAAAAACTGTTTTCATTAGATATTCAATACCCTCCAAGATAATAACCCTCAAAATTTTTAAATCTATATACAGATGTAAGTTCTAGCATGTATTCTGGTGATCTCATGAAGAAGAAATACCTCTTAGATTATTTCTAAATTGCAGGCATGGTCACTGCAGGGAGACTGTAGAGAGACCCCAAAAAATGTAACATAGTATACCAACAGTGATATCCATGAAGGTGTGCAGCCATTGAAGGTGGCAAGCAGCCAGGGAGGATGTACAAAGAAATGCCTGCAGTGCCAAGCCACTGAGAATAACAACATTATCTCCAAGCCACTGGGAATAACAACACTATCTCCAAGCCACTGGAAATAACAATGTTATCTCCAAAACAAAACGAAATGTAAATCCAAGGCAGAAACCACCAAACAAATGGTAAAGTTGAATCAGCTCACAATAAGGTAAATCCAGTAGAAAAAACAGCTTTATTTAAACGCCACAATACTGCCCAACGTTTTTCATCAAGATAAGACTTCGTCAGAATGCAAACACATATAGCAGTGCACTGTCTTATATAGAACCTACCCTAAATTGATAATCCTCTAATTACCCAATTAACTAATTTAAAACATACCACCCACATTAAAGAACCAACACAAACTGAAAAGCTTTTTACAAAAAATGTGGTGTACCTCTTTTCATGTAGTCATGACCATTTCATCCTTTTCCTGACATACCACTGCCTCAGGATCCTACTGCTCATGGTCTTCAATTTAACAAATGAGGAATTATGCTAAAGAAGTGTACATAGCAAAGCTCAGGACAGGGTTTGGTTACTGACATATGCTGGTAAGTCCATGATAAAGACGTTTAACCAGGAAAATGGCCACATATGAACAGCATTAAGTTAATTTCTTATATCACATTAAATGACTATCCAGTATCCCCACCACAGCAGCATTACCATCGATCAGCACAGTTTTTTTATATTATGAGCCACTTGATACTAGTGTTATACCTGCCCATCAGTATCAAAGACAATATACTATATTAAACAACATTTTCCATTGGGTACACAAGTCATGTACCAAGGGACTGAATGTCATGGTGACAGATGATAGGACTACATGTGTCTATATCATATCGTCAAATACTTACTTAAATTAATTGCTATTCGTCGAACCTAAATTGTTGAAGCCTCTCTTCATTGAATGGCCATTTCATCTAACTTTTTCACAGGGAAAAGCAATGGCCAGCCAATCTAGCACTCATCACTAAATTCTAAAAATGTAAAACCCACCCAAGTGGGGGGCTACACCCTCTCACCCCCCCAACTAAATATATCAACTCCAAGATTGCACTACAGTGGGGAAAAGGGAGAATTCTGATGATGGCAAACTGTTTCTTTACCCTGTGAAAAAGTTGGATAAAACATTCAATGAAGAGAGATTTTGAAAATGTGGATTCAATGAATAGCGATTCAACAAAGTAAGTATTTAATTAAATTATATAAATCCAGACTACACATGTTGCCATGTCTGAGGTGGTAATGTAATGGCTGTCGGTTCTGTTTTAAAGAAACAAGCCATGACACATGCATGCAACAGTTGCCCGTATTATGAAACCGGTCAACTGTCAATATATTTAATGGATGTCATTTGCTTTAAAGAGTATGATTTTTATAAAAGCATGATTTTCAGAATTTTGAAGAACTGTGTTTAATTAAATGTTGCTTTCCTGATGGTCAAACTGTGGGAATGGAAAAGGGGGTGATGTTTACAGTTAGTGTAAGTGAACGAGAATTTATAATTCACTTACACTGTTAACTCGATAACTGGGGATTTAGGCTTAGGGTCAGGGTGTAAGAGAGGAATTTGGATTTAGGGAGAGATAGGGGAGTGTTAGGGGTGGGGAGCAGGATTGTAGTCTCATGGTTAATGGAAAATTCCCTAATTTAGGTTTAGGCAGTGTGAGGCGAGTCTTAGAGATAGGGGTTGATCTGAGAATTTAGGTTTTGAGAATGAGAGGGGAGGGTTTCAGATCAATCAGGGAATGTAGCATCAGACAGCAGGAGTGGATTTTTAGGGTTAGCATCAAACTTTTGGAATAGCTGTGTACATTAGTAGGATGAGATGGGAGGAGGGTTATGTCAGATAGATCAGCAGTTCATAAGTAGGACAGCTAAACATGTTATGCTGTCTAATTGGTTTTCATTGTTTTTGACAGGCTAGTATTCAGTGAAAGTTATTTTTGATTTAATGACAAAAATCCTATTTAGTAATTATAACCAGCTAAACCCAGCATCTCAGGATATAACTATAAATGACCTCACACAACAGTAGCACACTATGTACATACTGTAAACTTTATACAGGATATATGTCAGAGAAAAATTGGAAGCTGCAGCTGGTCATGTGGTATGGTGGCTGTAAACTTTATACAGGATATATGTCAGAGAAAAATTGGAAGCTGCAGCTGGTCATGTGGTATGGTGGCCTACATGTGTATAAAATAAACCTTTGGCAGGGTATACTCCACTGTAATGAAATAGTCATATCAGGCAACATACAATGAGGCAAAACTGTGGGGATATTGTTGTGAACAACTGTGACTAGTACCATGCAATGAGGCCACTATCTGAATGTTCAGTGAAATTTAGTCCAAGTCCAGTACAAAGTGCAGGGTTAATCACATTTAGCATCATGAAATAAGGCTATGTTAATGCACAGTGAACTAGAGACATGACATAGTCCATACCACAAAAGGTAACCATGCCAGGCATCATGCTAGAAGCCCATCGTTATCATGGACTCCATAGAAGGTAGCCATGTCTACCAACATGTTAGAAACCCATCATGAGCTAGGACTTCCACAAGCAATGTTTGCAACAGTGCTGAATCCAATAAAGCCTCATACTACATATAAAAAAAAAAAAACAACAAAACCAAAAAACTGTAAACCTCAAAGGAAAGGAAGAAATCCACAGGTCACAAAACCGAATCCACAAATTTATTTGTTAGCGCTTTCATGCACCATCAATACGTGCACTTCCTCAGACAAATAAATCAAAAACATAACTTGCTTAAATACAAAAAAATGAACATCAATGATCCCGTTAAATAATTAATTAATTAAACTTAATTATACTATTAGCCTACTCAAGCCTTTGTTTAAGACAACACCTAAAATACATGCTCATAAAGTTATACGAGCTAAAAATATATATGTATATAAATTTATGTATACATATTTATTAATAAAATAACTAATATACTTCATTACATATCAAAAAAAGTTTTTTTATATATAAAACGAAAAATAAATTTATATGAATATAAATGTCATATAGTAAATGTCATATAATATCTAATTTACCTACTAAAATTATCTATCCAAAGCTTTTAATCTAAGTATACATTTTATGGAACACATATCATTGATACCAGGAAGAACACATGCATTTGTGTGTAGTTGCCACAACAATTCTTGTTACTCAAGTCTAAGATGCCACGGCCCACCTCTTGGATTTTTAGAAACACTTTGGACCCCAAAAAAATGAAAACTATGTGTGCTACATTCATTAATGTGTCTTGCTAATGCATTAGTCTGAATATTTTTAGAAATTGCATAAATATGTTCATATATACGTTGTTTAAGTTGTCGCTCTATTTTCCCTAAATAAAATACTGGACACAATTTGCACATGGCTAAATATACTATGCCTTGACTTTCACAATTATATTTATCTTGTATAGAATATTGGTATCCATTGATACAAAATGAAGGCCCTGTTAAAATATATTTACAGTATTTACACCTTCCACATTTGAACATACCTCTAATGTTCTTATGCTTTTGATATGGTATCTCAAATAATCTCTTAAGATTGGGACCATTTCTATAAGCTATCAATGATCTATATCCAAGAATTCTATTTAAAGTAGAATCTTGTGTAATAAAACCCCAGTTCGAATTTAATATTGCTCTAACTTCACGTGAAATGTCATTAAATTGTGTCAAGAAGCTGGTTATATACTTATTATTTTTATTTATATTTGTATTTATTACCATATCGTCATTATGAATTCTCAATATGGAATCATCATTACCTTCGTATGCCATGGCCCTAGTATTGCAAAAAATAGGGCCCAGAAGTTTTTTAGACCTTTTAAAAGTAATTTCCTGGATTAAACCATTAACCAACAATGTAGGGTAACCACGATTATTGAACATATTAAATAAAACATTGCATTCTGTAACAAAGTCATCATCATGAGAGCACATTATTGAGGCTCTAACTAATTGGCCTTTCACCACTCCTCTTTTTTGAAAGTATTGGTGGTTACTTGCAAAGTGTATAAAAGAATTGCTATAAAAGGGTTTTCAGTATATTGAAGTTCTATAACAATGATTACGTGCATCTTTACTCAAGGAAATATCTAAGAAGTTAATTATTTCACTATTAAAATTAAAGGTAAACTCTAAAAAAGAAGTAAATGTGGACATAATTTTTACTAAATTTTGGGCATCATCAAAACTCTCATACACTTATACTACATATCGCAGATTGTAGAGGAAATGTATGATATGTAGTATATAATCAAAGAAGGGCCATACAGCCATAGGTTTATGGATATCAAACTCACTTTGACAAGACTGGCTGTACTGGCACGCACATCACAGGTGATTACAAAAAATATTCTTGCTTTCATCTGTGGTGTTGCTTCTACTCCAAGAAAATACACTGAAGGGCCTTTTGTTCCACTGGTACATCATCAGAAATAATCTATCAGTGCATGGAATAGTACATTATATATATTCTGTCTGAACTTTGGGAAATGCCAGAGCTCATTTACTGCTAGTGTTTTTGTCACATTTTCATCTGTGCCAATCATTACAAACATTCAGAGTATCCAGTGAATAGGGCACATTATTTCAGCTGACACATGGGATGATGGTGTTAGCTGTAATGTCCTGATATATCATTTTCATATATCTACATGTGATTGACCATCAGGAAGTAGAGCTTTGGTATGCAGGTTGCCCTCATTCTATAGGACATGACTCACTAGGGGTAATATCTTCCCTTTCTCCAATGCAAGAACAAGAGGACGTTACTATGTGAGTGCAATGCTTGCTCTAATAATGGTGGATCTATATGACCATGCAAATGTGTGGATGTTAGCAAATGATTTGACACACATATTGTCAATATTGTAGGTTATCAATCATAAGTACATTACCCACCTAGCTTGACTAATTATCTTTTTAAAGTAATATATTTGTTAACATTATATAATATATCAACTACATCAAATGAACTATTAATATAAACCAAACAATCAAGTGCACTAAGAACAAAATTGTAAGAATGACTTACATTGAAAGATATCATGACCAGGATAGTTCCATTTATTTATAACATCACAGACAGTCTATGCATGAGTTAAGAAACAAATATTAAATGACAGTTAATAAACAGCATCAAATTAGACATGAATGCTTACATATGACAAAAAGAATAAAACTCATAATACAGGTCATATTTTCTGTAACATGTTATTTTTATTTATTTTTTCTACAAATATGGATGCTTCTTAATCTCTCTGTAAAACCTTCCTGATAATTTTACTGACATAAGCATGTTTACTGTAAAGAGCTTCCAGTTCTGCAAAAATATTAAATTTGCTTGTCTACTTTTTAGTCATGTAATATTTAATTAAAAATTGAATAATCTGAAAAATATGAGTAGAATAAGGCACTATAACAAGTTAGAGTAAAGTAAATTATACTGCACTCAATCAAGTTGAGGAAAGTTCTAAATCAAATTTTGTTTACAAACTTAAAACGTGTTTGGCATCATTTTATTTATTTATTCATTTTACATTTGTTAACTGGGTTAGTCTGGCTGAGCTTTTGTCTCATTTTCAGCAGAGACCCGGGGAGAAAAGCTCCTCTGGACTAGAAAACAATTTATTAAATTTTAGTAACATAGTAGTAACAAACAGCTATAGGATCTTAACAAGCAGAGACCTGCAGAGAAAAAAAAAAAGCTCCTCAGGCAATTCAATTATACAGAGTATTAACAATTGGCAAAAAAGTATGTGAGTTGTTGCAAACAAGGTTTTAAACAATTAGCAGAAGAAATTTCACTAGTTACAATATTATTTTAGCTGCTTAGAACAAAATGAGTTCTTACTGATTTGCTTTTCATACAACATGCAGTGGTGAAATATTAAATAAAAAGAAACCACTTTTGTTGGAGTTATGCATTACAGAGTATTTTTATTTGGACAAAGATATATTTGGCAAAGGGCACATACTTATACATATGCTACTAAACAGATGCCACGAAAACCTAAATTATAAATATTTAAATATTCATTTCAATATCCAAACACATGAAGCATATGTTAAGTCAACATTAAAAAAAAAATATATATATATATATATATATATATATATATATATATATATATATATATATATATATACATATGTGTGTGTGTGCGTGTGCGCGCTTGTGTGTGTGTGTGTGTGTGTGTGTGTGTGTGTGTGTGTGTGTGTGTGTGTGTGTGTATGTGTATGTGTGTGTGTGTGTCTGTGAGAGGATCAAAGTCACTGCATGTTGAGGTGACAATCTGGATTATTTTTTATTTCAGGTTCATAGGTAAGTACTAAACTAGCTGCCCTTGCAGGCCATTTCAAGTCTATCCAGTTTCCCTTTTTGTGCTCAAAATAACCTATCCAGTTTGGGTATAAATTGGCCTTACTCATCCCATGGCAGATAATTATATAATACCCCTAATGAGAATAACTGACATCATACCATAGATAATTTGAGGAGACTCATGCATGGGATATAGCATTTAGGAACTGTATCTGTCCATTAGCAGAACAGGGGGCAGTTCTGGGGTAAACTTTCTGTTTCCCATCCATAGAGCTAAGTTGTTCTTGAAAATCGAAAGGGAGGGGCATGGCCAAGATGCCAGTCTGATTGCAGCAGGAATCTATAACTCTGCTTAGAGTTTAATATCCTGACAGAAAATATACTTTAATTTTTAGAAAAATCTAACTAAAAGTATGCTAAAAGATAGATTAATGTAGACTATTATTTTTAAAAAATTAATGCATAATCAAGAGATTTTTTAAATTATTCCTGTCAAGATGTTTTCTATTGGTGATATTAACATGAGCATCTCGAAGAACCCACATCAGGAGAGTACAGTGAAGGAAGAACTACATCTTATAAAAACAAACATCCAAGAACTGTCACTAAAAATGGGCACATTTGACTACAAAATGGATATTATCAAACAAGAATGCAGTAAACAACTGGAACTTCTAAATGGAATATTACAAAAACAATCTGAACCGATTCTTGCCTTAGAGGAAACAGTAACTGACCTAGATACTAGAATGACAGAAAATGAACATCACAATGAATTTCTTCTAAAACAAAACACCAGGCTGAGTGAGAAACTGGAAGACCTTGAAAGTAGATCAAGGAGGAATAACATAAGAATATATGGAATTGCTGAGAAAGATAAGGGTGCTAACATGATTCAAGTCCTCAATAAGTGGTTTTCATCAGCCCTAAACCCTCTCTTTTGAAATTGAGGGGGCTCATCAGTCCCTGGCAAATCCAGATTTATCTCTGAGTTCATCTAACCCCAGGTCTATAATAGTTATATTTCTTTCCTCACAAGACAAGGACTTAGTCCTGTAATCAGCTTGGACTAATTCCCTTATTAAGATGGGTGAAAATTTATTTGTTTTGACAATGACTACACCTCTACAGTCACATCCAGAAGAAAGGAGTCTATTCCTCTAATTATGTCCTTAAAAAAGCCAATATTAAAACACAAATTCTTTCTCCTGCAAGAATAAAAATCACCCTGCCAGAAGGAGTGAAGATCTTTGATTCCCTACAAGAAGCAGTAGAATGTATCCAAAAGAAGAAAATATTGTCGGACGTAGAAGAAATGGAATGGTCATCCCAGAGTTTGAAGAGACAGGCAATAAAAAATGGATGGTCTGTGAAAGAAGGAGCAAACAAAACTAAGAAACTAAAGTACAAATGAATAAATTCCTTCTAATTCTAAATGCTTTGTTTTATGAATCATAATATATTTGATTCTGAAAAATCTCTATACTGTAAGGTAATTTGAATCATCTTTATAACTAACTTTCTCTTTACCTTTCTATATCTACTTCTTCGAATTACCTATAGTACTAAGTATTTCAATAACATTCTCGCTCTCTTTCTCTCTTTTTTCTTTCTATTCTTTTTTGTTACTAATGTTCCTTTTCTCTCTTTTCCTCACTATAATTACTTTACATACTTTTTCCTTTTTAAATAACTACACATGATATATTTCTTCTAATTCTTCATTAATGGTATAATTTGATTTAATCCCAAAGTGCATTTTTAATAATCCAGTACATTAATGGTGTTTTATAGATAGGTAAATATAAGCTTTATATATATATATATATATATATATATATATATATATATATATATATATATATACATTCACTAGATTCTTTTTTTTTTCTCTTCTCTATCTGGTCTGGGGTTAACTGATGAGTAAATGACTGAAATGTTATAAAATGATTTATGATTTGAGGCACTTGTTACTTTTAAATAGCTATTTTTGTATGAAAGGGTTATTTTTTTCATGATGTTGATGTTTTGTGAGGAAACTGGTGGTCTGTGTGACATTTCTCATTGTGGGAGATTCATGACATGCACTGACAATGCAGCTTGAGTGTTTTATCTTGTTTTGTTTTCTATAAACTCTAAAAGCTTCAAGATTTGACTTCCTGCCGAAAATGCTTTTTTTTTTAACAAGTTTATGAAGTTGCAGAGTAAGGAAACAACAATGATGACATCACTTGAGCTTTTAAACTTGTTTGATGGCTATATTTAGAATTATTTTCTCTTGAAATTCTGTAATCCTTCACTTAGATACTTTAAATGATAAATAGTTCTGATAAAAGTGTTTAACTCCTTTGAAAATACCTATGTTATTTTATAGATGCATACATTCTGCAGAGTCAATGACACTTTTAGTAGATAAATGACATCAAATGAACTAGGCATTGCATTAGAAAATTTGTTATGCATTTTAAGCAGCTTTGTAACAAAACCTTACCCATTAATATAAAAAATGGAAGTATCCAAATATATTTAGTTGCTTTAGTACACCAATAAAATTATATATTTTATTTTTATAAATTTTACATATTTATTTTTGATATATTTTGCAGATGATATAGAACAGGCTCCTCATCCATACAAAACAAAGGTCATCCCTGTCCATTTTTTTCCATTATAACCATACACAAATGTACATATTACAAAAACAGTAAAACAATAACAAAACTATTTACAATATTTACATACATCCATGATAAACAACCATTTTATCTATGAGAAGTTATCAGTATTTGTTCAAAAGCTTTTCCAATTTTTGTCATGCTATTTTATTTTTTTTTTAGTAATGTTATGAGTTTTATAGCAAATCATTTGTAGTTCTTTTTTACAAACAACTTTTGTTAAATTAATAAATTCTTTAAGCATCAAATCTTGCTTACTTTTCCAGTTCAAAGTGATAACGTTTCTGGCAATTGCAAGACTTGAGACCAGAGTAACTGAATCTGAGATTTAGGTATTACATTAGGTATAGGAACATTGAATAGGATTAGTGAGTTGGAAATATGACAGCCTTTCTAGTATTGAACATTTCTACATTCAATGAGCATGTGAACCCAGTTGGCCTCTAGTAATTCATCATATTTCCAACATTTACTTTCACTGTTTTTGAGTATAAAATTTATTTTATGTAGAGTATAGAAACTTCTATTCATAAATTTCCATTTATACAATCTCCAATATAATGAAGAAGAGGTACCATATGTAGATTTCAATAACAGTTTTTTGAATTCATCAGATATTTGTTCTCCATTAATCTTTACATAGTAACTCCAAAAATCTGAGTCAAACTTTACAGTGTCTTCTCTTAGTATCTTATAGACAGGTGAGATAGTTAATTTTTGATCATCTGTCTTTTCAAGACACCTAATAAAAAGCTGGATCAAACTAGGTATAGATTCAGTGTCTAGGTTGATTGATACTCTCATTTTGTTTTCTATAAACTACTGTAATGAGTGTCTAAACAACCGTCTTGACTATTATCAAACCTACATAGAAGAGAGTTTAGTGGTTTAATACTCTTATTTTCAATCAACTGATGCCAGAATATCAAGTTATTTTCCTTTAATTTTTGCATCACATTGATGTTGAAAGAATCTAGGCAATCAGGGGAGTATAATGTAGGAAATATAAGAAATAGGAATTGTTTAATGTTGTAATTACAATCAATTATATTTTAAAGTTATTAAATATTTGATTAATGCCATAAGAAAAATGATCAAACTTTGTATTAAATAAACAAAATTCATGTAAAAGCCAGTGAACTCTACTTATTCTGTATTGTTCCTTAAATTGATGTTCTATAGTTCTGGCATCACTTATATGAATCTCAAGTATTATTTTCCAGCCAGATATATAGGTAGGTGAGATCCAATGTAATATTACAATAATTATAACTGATTTGGAATAAATATCTAAGCTAGGAAATGCTATCCCATTACTGTTCCAAGCTCTAATGTGCCATTTATATGAAATCCTAGGTTTTAAGGGGAACCATAAATATTTAAGTAGCATGGAATCTAATTTTTTAAATAAGTTTTTGGGAGGGGGTAGTATCAATGATTTTATATAAAACAAAACTTTAGGTACATTTATTATTTTAATTAAAGATAACATATCCTCCATTGTGAAGAACATTTTATTCCATTTAATTACTTTACTAATGGTGGTTATTAAATTATTGTAGTTTAGTTTAACAGACTCTTTCCATGTACTCTTTATACTGACACCCAAATATTCTAATACATCATTCTCCCTATTAAACAGACTATTCTCTCTTAGGTTTGTGTTGATCTTTTTGTTAATTAGTAATGTTTTGGAGTTATTATGATTAAATTTAAGCCCTGAAATTCTTTCAAACTTGCTTAAGGTATTTATAACATCATGCAAAGAACAATCAATATCACCCAACATTAACAACATATCATCAGCAAATAATTGTATCTGAGGACAATAGTCCTTATTAAGTTGAACACCTTTCATATTTTGCTTGTTTCTGATATATGCAGCAAAAGGTTCTATTGAAAGAGCAAACAATAATGATGACAAAGGACAGCCTTGTCTAGTTCCATTGAGGATTTCTAGTGGTGATGATAGACATGATCTGATTTTCATATAAGCTTGTGCCTCACTATAAATTTGCATTAATAAGTTGAAAAAATCTGAGGAGAATTCAACACCAATCAGAATGCTTTGTAGATAAGACCAACTAATAGAATCAAAAGACTTTTCTATGTCTAGGCTGATAATAGTTGTTTGTATTTGTATGCTATGTCTAATAATGATAGTAATTTAATAATGGTGTCTTACACTTTTCTATGAAGAATGGACCCTGTCTGATCATTATGTATTAGATTAAGTAATATTTTCTTTATCCTATTGGCTAATATTGTCATGAAAAATTTATAATCAGTGTTTAGTAATGAAATTGACCTATATGAATCAGAAGACTTGGGGTCCTTACCTTGTTTTAAAATGTGGGAGATAATTGAATATTTCCATGATGGGGGTGTTATACATTTTTGTTTAACCATAGTAAAGGCACTCATCATTTTCTTTACTATATATTCAGGAAAAATCTTATATAATTAAGAAATGATTCCATCGAGTCCTGGAGCTTTATTATCTTTTAATGTTTTTATTTGCTCTTTCACTTCTGTTAGTGTTATTTGTTTATGTAATATGCTATTTTGTTGCATTGACACCTTAGTAGTTATATTTTCTTGAATAA
>NC_056737.1:1310736978-1310759478 GCF_019279795.1 Protopterus annectens | reverse complement strand
AAGATGTAGTTCTTTCTTCACTGCACTCTCCTGGTGTGGGTTCTTCACGTTGCTCATGTTTTTAGTGACAGTTCTTGGATGTTTGTTATTATAAGATGTAGTTCTTTCTTCACTGCACTCTCCTGGTGTGGGTTCTTCACGTTGCTCATGTTTTAGTGACAGTTCTTGGATGTTTGTTATTATAAGATGTAGTTCTTTCTTCACTGCACTCTCCTGGTGTGGGTTCTTCACGTTGCTCATGTTTTTAGTGACAGTTCTTGGATGTTTGTTATTATAAGATGTAGTTCTTTCTTCACTGCACTCTCCTGGTGTGGGTTCTTCACGTTGCTCATGTTTTTAGTGACAGTTCTTGGATGTTTGTTATTATAAGATGTAGTTCTTTCTTCACTGCACTCTCCTGGTGTGGGTTCTTCACGTTGCTCATGTTTTTAGTGACAGTTCTTGGATGTTTGTTATTATAAGATGTAGTTCTTTCTTCACTGCACTCTCCTGGTGTGGGTTCTTCACGTTGCTCATGTTTTTAGTGACAGTTCTTGGATGTTTGTTATTATAAGATGTAGTTCTTTCTTCACTGCACTCTCCTGGTGTGGGTTCTTCACGTTGCTCATGTTTTTAGTGACAGTTCTTGGATGTTTGTTATTATAAGATGTAGTTCTTTCTTCACTGCACTCTCCTGGTGTGGGTTCTTCACGTTGCTCATGTTTTAGTGACAGTTCTTGGATGTTTGTTATTATAAGATGTAGTTCTTTCTTCACTGCACTCTCCTGGTGTGGGTTCTTCACGTTGCTCATGTTTTTAGTGACAGTTCTTGGATGTTTGTTATTATAAGATGTAGTTCTTTCTTCACTGCACTCTCCTGGTGTGGGTTCTTCACGTTGCTCATGTTTTTAGTGACAGTTCTTGGATGTTTGTTATTATAAGATGTAGTTCTTTCTTCACTGCACTCTCCTGGTGTGGGTTCTTCACGTTGCTCATGTTTTAGTGACAGTTCTTGGATGTTTGTTATTATAAGATGTAGTTCTTTCTTCACTGCACTCTCCTGGTGTGGGTTCTTCACGTTGCTCATGTTTTTAGTGACAGTTCTTGGATGTTTGTTATTATAAGATGTAGTTCTTTCTTCACTGCACTCTCCTGGTGTGGGTTCTTCACGTTGCTCATGTTTTTAGTGACAGTTCTTGGATGTTTGTTATTATAAGATGTAGTTCTTTCTTCACTGCACTCTCCTGGTGTGGGTTCTTCACGTTGCTCATGTTTTTAGTGACAGTTCTTGGATGTTTGTTATTATAAGATGTAGTTCTTTCTTCACTGCACTCTCCTGGTGTGGGTTCTTCACGTTGCTCATGTTTTTAGTGACAGTTCTTGGATGTTTGTTATTATAAGATGTAGTTCTTTCTTCACTGCACTCTCCTGGTGTGGGTTCTTCACGTTGCTCATGTTTTTAGTGACAGTTCTTGGATGTTTGTTATTATAAGATGTAGTTCTTTCTTCACTGCACTCTCCTGGTGTGGGTTCTTCACGTTGCTCATGTTTTTAGTGACAGTTCTTGGATGTTTGTTATTATAAGATGTAGTTCTTTCTTCACTGCACTCTCCTGGTGTGGGTTCTTCACGTTGCTCATGTTTTAGTGACAGTTCTTGGATGTTTGTTATTATAAGATGTAGTTCTTTCTTCACTGCACTCTCCTGGTGTGGGTTCTTCACGTTGCTCATGTTTTAGTGACAGTTCTTGGATGTTTGTTATTATAAGATGTAGTTCTTTCTTCACTGCACTCTCCTGGTGTGGGTTCTTCACGTTGCTCATGTTTTAGTGACAGTTCTTGGATGTTTGTTATTATAAGATGTAGTTCTTTCTTCACTGCACTCTCCTGGTGTGGGTTCTTCACGTTGCTCATGTTTTTAGTGACAGTTCTTGGATGTTTGTTATTATAAGATGTAGTTCTTTCTTCACTGCACTCTCCTGGTGTGGGTTCTTCACGTTGCTCATGTTTTTAGTGACAGTTCTTGGATGTTTGTTATTATAAGATGTAGTTCTTTCTTCACTGCACTCTCCTGGTGTGGGTTCTTCACGTTGCTCATGTTTTAGTGACAGTTCTTGGATGTTTGTTATTATAAGATGTAGTTCTTTCTTCACTGCACTCTCCTGGTGTGGGTTCTTCACGTTGCTCATGTTTTAGTGACAGTTCTTGGATGTTTGTTATTATAAGATGTAGTTCTTTCTTCACTGCACTCTCCTGGTGTGGGTTCTTCACGTTGCTCATGTTTTTAGTGACAGTTCTTGGATGTTTGTTATTATAAGATGTAGTTCTTTCTTCACTGCACTCTCCTGGTGTGGGTTCTTCACGTTGCTCATGTTTTTAGTGACAGTTCTTGAATGTTTGTTATTATAAGATGTAGTTCTTTCTTCACTGCACTCTCCTGGTGTGGGTTCTTCGAGTTGCTCATGTTGAGATCTCCAGTAGAAAACCTCTTGACAGGAATAATTAAAAATAAAGAGTCTATGTTAATCTATCTTTTATTATACTTTTAGTTAGATTTTTCTAAAAATTAAAGTATATTGCCTGTCAGGATATTAAAATCTAAGCAGAGCTATGGATTTCTGCTGCTATCAGACTGGCATCTTGGTCACGCCCCCACTATCAATTTTTCTACTGACTTACCATTTTTCACTCTGCATATTGTTTAGATTCTGGCATGCAATTTCAGACATCTTGGAACACAAGAGCTACACTTTATGATACTTGTATTAAATCATAATATGTATAACAGATTTAGTTATATGTGAGTACTACATTCTTTAGATGATAGGATTCCAGCCTTTGGAACATGGGATACATGGCTTTGTGAATTGCATTTTACTTTGATAAACCACTTTACCCACAGTCCATTGGTGTGCATTATGTACTGTTATTATCAATAGCAGCCCTGGTAGCAGGAAACTAGTCAGCAGTGAATGAGTCTTTCAGATCATATGTTCAATATGATAATTAAAGTATGGTAGGCGGATGTTTGTCTAGAAAGGGAAAGTTAATTTCTCAACGTTGTTAAAAGGACTCAGTATAGTCAGACAAAAAGAATCAGATAATGTGAAAGAATCTACAATATAATTCAGGCATTCACATGATGTCAATATGAGATGTAATGAACATGTTTGTAAAATAATGAAAGATTTCTTTACAAGTGGAAGGAACAGGAGACAGTGCAGGAAAGGTGTTGGTATATTGCAGAAGTCTGCAAACTTATACAAAGAAAGAAAGAGTCTTTGAAGAAGTGGGAGATGGAATAGAGGGACCAACCAATGAGGCTAAGAGATTAGACCCAGTAGCATTAAAACATGGCATCAGTGAACTTTTTACTGGTTCTGAAAAGTGACTCAGCAGACTGAAAATAGAAATTCTATCAGGTTTCAAGGTAATGACAGGAAGATGAAGACAGTCAGCAAGCAACATTCATAAGGGCCACCTCTAACAATCTGCTAACCAGTCCAAAATACATCAAGGACAGATGGAAGGGTACCTCAAAAGTCTTCTGAATGAAGGAAACCCTACAATAACTGTATTAGCATATGTATGTCTACAATGAAAGAGTAAAGAGAACCAACCTGAGAAGGACCATAAAGTGCAGCAAGGAAAATGAAACCGGGGAAAGTGCAAGCTCAGATGAGGTTATGGATATAGTGGGGTGCTAAGCAAAACTAGCTCCTGAGGGTGGTCATCATGTTATGGAGAATGACATGCATACTTTTCAACCTCTTAGCACAAGAAATCTGGGCAAAGCCTGACATACCAGGGGACAAAGGCCCAACAATAGGCACATGTTTTAAATATTGCTCTTGCAAACTTAAAAAGTTACTAGAATAACAGGATTTGTGTTACCATATATTTTCTGAAGGATATGGAGTCTGAAACTCAAATGCATGTCATTGTTTAGTGAATTTAATCCTTTGATCATCCCACTGACTTGTCACAAAAACGCAATTTTTAAGAGGAACAGAACAAAAATATGAGGCAGAAATCTGGACATTCTGCAAAAATCTGTACAGTTGAGCGGCATGAGAAATGTACTTCAGATGACCAAAGAATAAACATTTGGGTGCCAGTATAAAAGAGCAATGGGGATATTAACAATTGCAAGCAGTGCAGAAATATCAATCTCTTGTCACATTACATTAAAGGGCTGAATAGAGTGATTGATAAATACATATAAAGAGTCAAAAATAAGGTAAGTGATGAGCAGCTATGTTATGTGTAAGAGCAGATATTCTTTCACATATAACTCATAATTAGTTCTTTCCACCATACTAATCTGAATCATAAAACTCTGTATAAAAATCTTCAGGAAACCAAATGAATAACAGCATGCTTTCTTTCCTTGCATTATTCAGACATTATAGTCTAACATTTCTAAGATAGTTGACAAGGTCCCTGTTTTTCTACTCAACATTGGGGATGCCTTTGCTCACTCCTTTGCTGTAATTTCCATGTTCACTGACATATTCTTTGTTCCACCTATCCTTTGTTTCACCTTTTGTGCTGCATGCTTCCTTTAAGTTTTTCCTACAGAATATCTGGAATTCCACTGTACTTAGAGGAATTATACAAATAATTCTGCATCAAAGAACATGTGCCTACTTGGGAATACTTATTGTATCTAAGTATATTCTCTAAATCTTTTCTGATGGGCAAACCTTTTTTAAATATTTTCTGATAGTAAAACCTTTATATTAACTTTTTTTTTACTCTATGATATTTTTCAAAATAATAAAAGTCAGATATGTTCATTACATTTATGATGTATTAATTTACCTGATCTATGATTCATAAGAAGTGTAGTTATATGAGGAAACAGAAGTACTAACACACTGTTCTATAAAGTATGAGAAACAACATTAAAACATTTTTGCTTGTATTTTTATGTGACTGGATTATAGCTGTGTGCATGGATGAGTTTCTAAACGTGACTGCAGCATATTTTCCTTCCTTTTGTTTTCCTGGGGATTATCATTTCATTATTTTCTTATTTAAACTGTTCAATCATTTGTCCCTGTCCCTTCAATAAACACACCACACCAAATGACATTTGATGACCCTTATTAAACTTCCATAAACATAACTTATTGAACAATATTTTAATTTATTGATTATGGCATGAATACCCTATATAACCATTTACTAGGGCACTGTAACCTCACTTACCTTAACCAAATAAGCAACATCCTCACTTCCACTAACTTACATTTACATGTCAAGCAGTGTCCCATCGCTCACTTTCATTCCCCAACTCATTGAATTAAATATCCAACACCAGAAGGGGAAAAGAAGAGGAACAAACCTGTCCTTCTTCTCCACTTAAACACCAAACGCATTAAAAATAACCCCACAATCCTCAATGTTCCTAAAAGATGAAGGGAGGGTGAGTAGCAAGTTCACACCAAAATCTGATCCCTTACTCAGTCACACTCAAATAAAACCAGTTAAGCCCCTCCTTACACTTACCTCATTTCCTCCCAACCCTCCCACTTTCCGAATTTAACTCTTCAATCTCCACCACACTAACTTTATTCCACTGCCATCTTAATACCCATTACTATTCCTACCTGACCCTCACCCAAAGATGTCCCTGGACAAATTGGTTTGTTCCCAAACCTCGTTTGTCCCGGTCCCCTTCAATAAACACACCACACCACACCAAATGACATTTGATGACCTTTATTAAACTTCCATAAACATAAGTTATTGAACAATATTTTAATTTATTGATCACAACATGAACATCCATATAACCATTTAGTAGGGCAGTGTAACCTCACTCACCCTAACCAAATAAGCAGTGTCCTCACCTCCCCTCGCTTACTTTTACTTATCAAGCAGCATCCTTACCTCTGCTCACTTACTTTTACTTATCAAGCAGCATCCTTACCTCTGCTCACTTACTTTTACTTATCAAGCAGCATCCTTACCTCTGCTCACTTACTTTTACTTGTCAAGCAGCATCCTTACCTCTGCTCACTTACTTTTACTTATCAAGCAGCATACCATTGCTCATTTTCATTCCCTAGCTCATTGAATTAAACATCCAACAGCAGAGGGGGAACAGAAGAAGGACAGAACTGCCCTCTTCTCCACCAACCAGCCTGACATAGGCTGGTCCCTCTCATTCCCTCCAAGACCTTCGGCAAACCCTTCAAAACAAACATGCGTACATTATAGAGGTCCTACCAAAATCATTCAGTTTTACTCCATTGTCTCAACCAAAATGGATCATTGACATCCCAATGCCCTATCATATAAATACCCAAAGTATCCAGTTGCCTAATTAGTCTAAAATTAACACACCAATGAGCCTTCTCCAAAGCCATAATAACCATGGTAGTACCTCTGACCACACAATATGCATACCTGAGTATAAACGCTTAATATAAACAGATCCTCACTTATTATAACTACCCACTGTAACTTTGGAATTATTCCCAAATTGTAACCTGCCATATGTACCACCTGGACTCTAAGGAACCCAATACCACCTGAAACAAATGCCAATCCAAAGCAGCCAATTGACCTAACTGCAATCCCTGTTTTCCACCCACTGGATATAAGAATGACCAAAATGAAATTTCCTTTCCTAGAAAATTAATTTAATACTAAGTCAGTCACCATACCCAATTATTTAATATAAGACAAGAAAGCATTTGATAACAGTGACCTACCCCCTTAATGACTTCAATTATTCTGCCTTCGCTCATTAAATCCAATACCCTACCAATGCCCAAAGAGTGAGTGAAAACATCTCTCCCAGAAACCAACACCAAAAAAACTCTCCTCATCATATATACAACCTGATTACCATCATCATCTTGCCCCCTACTGATCAAAATGACATCCTGAGGACTCCTAGCATGAAATCCACAACAGCCTCTATAGTCCAGCCACCAGACACAAACAATCATTCCTGTTCTTTCCCAGTACTATCTGCTTACCCTTCCCAACTGAACCATTTTAGATCAAAACAAACAGATACACCCAGAAGCAAAGACTCTGGAACCCCACCAAACTAGCAAACAAAACAACTCTGACACCCTAATAGCTCCATAATACCCATAAACTGAACACCAACCATAAAGCATAGTGCAGTGAATATCCATTTACCTATACTAATCCCTGCAACAAACCTTCAAAACCTGTCCTGACAATGGCCATTGTCTGTCAGTCTTCACACTGTTAACCTTACTATAACCCATAGTCCAATATTTTATAAAGTCACGTAGCTCTGCCACCCATGCAGTTACACCAATCATGACTAATTCCACCTTTACTGAATGAACTGCCCTCCCTTGTTCCCAAGCCTGAACCAAGAATCTCAACAACAATCCTTCCCACCAAACTCCTTCCTCCTCGGGCAGCTGCCCTTCCCACAAATCATTCCCCCCAAAATATAACCTCATGCCAATACTTCCTGCCACCTCTGTAAACAGTTGCAAATCCCTTGAACAACCCAATCCACCTTCCAAAAAACACACCATTAAACTGCTCCAAAAATACAACCACAATGCTGAATTATCACACACCAACTTATTAATCCTCACTCAATGATGTTTGAGTTTCCCCCGTTCAAAAAAAAAAGGATACAAATTTGCAAAGAAATTACCCGGGGAACTACCCAACATGTAAACATCAAAAGCCCTAATAGCTCCATGACATCTTTAATCTGTACCTTATCCCACCAAATCTTTTCTTTCAAATGCGTTACCCACGCATCTGGTAAACAAAGCAAACCACAGCCTGCATCAATGGGCAATCCCAGAAACAATGTTTTGCTTAAGCCTTCTAACTTCTGCTTAGCCAGCAGAGCACCAAGTTCCTCACACATCCTCAAAAAACACCTGCATACTTTCCAATGTTCTGTCACACCCTTCACCTACTCTTAAGATGTCATCCCGATAACGAACTACCTCCTGGCACCCAACCCACTGCTGCCAAATCTAATGGAGAACAGTGCTAAACCTTTCAAAGTAACACAGGCTGCCAATCAGCACATTGGCATAGCCTTATCAAAGTAAAACTTAAACCCAGCTACCCTGCTCAACAACGACCACACTTCCTCTCAAACCAGTAATAAATGAAAAACAGATTTGAAATCTACCTTCACCAATCATGGGTCTGTAAACTCCAAAATGACCTGCCCTGCATCATCCAAAGACACATAACTGACTTTTGCATCATCTCTCAAAATAAAATCATACACAGAATTCCCCTCAAGATAAGACCAATGGTGAATCAAATGAAATACCGTGATGACTTTTCAGGAACTAACCCCAATGGAGAAACGTTAAAAATGTTAAAGGGAAGAATATCAGATGGACCCAATAACCTACCCAGCTGCCATTCATTCTCTACCAAGCCTTCCCAAATCTCTTCCTTCCCCTGGAGGGAATGCAGATTCTGACAAGTTGACCATTTTCTTCCAACCCCTGATTTAATAGAAAATTCCTCTGAAAACCCATCTATTAGCTCGACTACAACTGCTGAATCAGGAAATTGCACAAGCAGCTGACCCAATACCTGTACATTGATGAAAAAATGCATCCCTCAGTCTTCCCTTTAACACACAAAAAGACACCCCCTTCTCTACCGCCCAAAAATTCCCCCAGGCTCCAACTATCCTAAACTCCAAAAAATGATAAAGGTGACCCACCTGATTGACATTGCTGCAAGCTCAAATAAACCAATGTGCCTTCCTGTCTGCCACCTGCACAGCTGAATGCATACTCACACAGTATGAGCATGTGTGCAAAAATCTGCATGCCACCCATTAGCAACACCCCACATGAAAGGCCTAACATACCCCTTTCCTGACCCTCACTAACTAAGCCCCTCCACTACCTCATTTCCTCTCAACCCACCTACTTCCCAATTTAACTCCTTCATCTTTAGGACACTAACCTTGTTCCACTACCATCTTAACTCCCATTATTATTCCTGTCTGACCCTTCCCGAAGATGTCCCTGTACAAACCGGTTTATTCCCAAACCTCATTTGTTAATTGCATCCTTGCAAAATGTGAAATATTACATTACTCAAAAGAAAAAAACTTTCCCCGGGATTCAATAAATTCCATGTAGGAATAGTGCTATTCCTGCATGGAGTGGTTTGTGTCTGTGTAGCCACAGCAGTGCACCTTGCATATTCATGAAGGCGTGTTGCTATTAAGGCTAAGCAGACATGATTCATGAACAAGTGCAGGAGGTGTGTTTAAGTAGTGCACAGACTACAAACATGCCCCCTGTACTCAGAAAGTGCTGTATGGCACTTTCTAAGCCTGATGTGGCATAATATTAGAGACTTTCTCTAATATTATGTGAGTATGTCAGTGTCCGCGGACACTGAAATTAATTAAATGTATATTTCATGATCTGTGGACACTGAAATACATATGGGAGCAGGTAAGCAATGCAGGGGGTGTGTGACAGCTTCTGTGACACACACCCTGCATTGCAAAAGTGCTGTATGGCACCTCACAACTTGCTAAAGCAGGAAATGTGGACAAAGGAACAAATAATGGGGGATAAAGCCCCAAAATAGGGACACCTCTTATATATTCCCCTTACAAACTTAGAAAGTTGTTAGAAAACAGGTCATGCATTAGCATGAATCTCCGAAGAATAGAAGTCTGAAAGCCAAATGTTTGTCATTATTCCCTTGACAGCAGTCCATGTGGACAAAGGCACAAATAATGGGGGAAAAAAAACTTAAAAATAGGGACACCACATAAATATTGCCTTCACAAATTTAGAAAGTTGATAGAAAACAAGATATGTATTAGCATGAATTTCCAAAGGATAGAAGTCTGAAAGTCAAATGTATGCCATTATTCCCTGACTGCAGTCCTCAATGACTTGCAGAAAACCACAATACTCACTATATAACATAATAATGAAATAATAATATAATAACATTTTTTTACATGCTAAGGAATGTTTAATCATAGCTAGGTGGGTGTGCACATTATGGCTCTCCACTTAGCATTGCTTAAACATCTCATAGGAGATAAATAAAAATATGCAGCAGAAATTCTGAAACTGAGATAGTGTAGTGGTTAGAGTTCTGGCTTTACATGCAGGTGTTCATAGTTCACGTACCAAGATAGGCAAGTTATTTTTATATGGGAAAGCAGTGTTAAAATTAATTTTGTTAACTTAAAATTTATAGTAACTGTTTTTGTCAACCAGGGAAATCCAGCTGGTGCAAAATAGAAATGTGAGTGCATATAACATGTGAAATCACCCATGTATACACGTGTCCTATACAGTATAGTCACACCTCTTTCTAATGTAATGAAAGCATATTGAAGGATGTCATGTAAAGTAAATCATACACACCTACTAAATGAAGTCCTTAATCTGATATTTTTCTAAAATAAAAATTGAGCAATGGTCAGCATTGCTCAGCTATGCTTACCAGGTCTAAGCATTGCTTACACTTGATTGCTAAGCAGCAGGTAGCTCAGCTAAGCAGATATGCGCACTGTTAAGCAGTGCTCATTGATTACCCCTTTAAGCATTGTTCAACTCAGCTTAGCGGATTTGCGCACTGCTTAGCATAACTTAACATTTTCTAAATGGTCCAATGACAGCAAAGGGCAGGAATATTGCCTTATTTAAATGGCACAAGTGGGAATACAGCCATAACCTGTTTAGTTTGATCTCTGCAGGAACATGTCTGGAATTGGAGAGGGAGCACGCTTTCGGGTGCAGAGCTGGAGCATTCAGGAGTCCAGTGTCATGGCCGGACTCCCTGTAGAAAACCATGATGAGAAACTGCTACAGGGCCATTACCAGGCATCACAATACAAAGTGGAGTCCTGTGACCATCTTGCTTGTGATCTCACCAGTGCTACTGGCATCCCCCAGACTGGTAAGTGCTCTTGGCCTAGTGGATCCAAGATGAACAGGCACAGAATGCTCCAGTAGTGAGTATCACTATCAAGTAGTTTGTAGCAAATACTAGCCTGAGAATGTGATAGACAGGTATGCATAATGTTTTGTTTTTCTCCCCTACAGCTACAGCAGAGAGGCCTATGAATATCAGAGCCCATGCCGACAGGCTGCTGAAGCTGTGCCAACAATCTGGTGAGTACAAATCTATTTTGCAGTATATTGTTCAAATAACTAAAAAGGAGTACATTGCTCACTGCTAGTAGGGGATTTAATAAATAAAAAAGTTTGAATGACTAATATTGATGTACAATAAAGATTCCTACAAAAAACTGTTGTGTTTATTCTGGTATGTTGTTGTAGAGATATAAGAATGTATACAAGTTCTTCACAGCAAATGTGGCTGTGACAGCATATATTAACTGAGGTTGTTCTGTGAACCAGCTGTAAGAAAAACTGTAGATGATGGAGCTGTAAAACAAGGTATAACAGAAATGTGAAATATATACTGCACTAAGCTCTGAATCCTGAATAGTAATGTGTAACGTTTGAAAGTGTTTTCCGTCTGGCATTGGCTTTTGTGAACCTTTGCTTTCCAGACTGTAGTAATCCAAAGGATTAATGCACAGTACAATAACTATCTGTCATGCATGCATCACAAGATTACAAGTTCAGACTGTCTAATCAAGACAATGTTTTCCTCACAGGTTCATAGGTTCATAGGTTGGTACTAGGCCATCAGCCCTAGGGCCTATGCAAGCCTAGCCATAACAATTCCCTGGATATTTCTTCCCATAATATTGACTTCTCTGGACCCCTGTCTAGCAGGGCGACTGACATGATCCCCGTGAATTTCCTATATCCCATCCAATCATCAAGGTTCCTTTTGAAGAGGGCCAATGAGGTGCTCTGCTTGACATGTCTGGGCAGTCTATTCCAGAGTATGGGGAGTCTCTGGGTCAGGAACCTATCCCTCCAGCATGTTTTGTTCATTGTAATGACAAAGTTTAGATCCCTGGAGCATGTGGCTCTGAGGGATTGGGATTTCTTTAAGTGAAACATGTCCAACGGCTCAGGGTTTGACATGGCCTTGTATATTAAGCAGAGATTGCCTCTGAGTAGATGATATGCCACAGAGTATAGCTGGAGTTTTTTTTAGACGGTCAGCATATGGCATCTGCTTTAGGCCTGTGATTCTATTAGTGAGGTATTTCTGTGGCCTTTCCAGCTTTTGCAGATGTCTTGTGAGGTACATACCAAATGGGGCATTATACTCTATAATGGGTCTAATGAGAGATTATTACAGTGGGACAATGACCTCCTTTTTTCTGGATGAAAAGCCCTTAGTGATGAGGTGTGCCACATAGAAGGATTTCCTGACTGTTGTGGCAATGTGGTTATCGAAAGTGAGACCACTGTCCACCTGTGTCCCTAAGTCTCTCATCACACTTTCGATGTTTAGTGTCCTGCCACCTATGTGGTAATTCATAGGTATATGTTTTTTTCCAAAGGGGATAACTATACATTTCTTGGCATTAAGCTTGAGCCCATGGCTCTAGCACCAGGCATCTGTTTCTGTAAGGCCCTTTTGTAGAATATCCACATCATTTGGGGATTCAGTAATGGCTCCCAGTTTGCAGTCATCTGCGAACTTTGTTAGCCAGAGTCCCTTAGTGTTGGCCTGTACTTCAGAGAAATAAATGCCAAACAAGAGTGGTCCCAGGACTGAACCCTGAGGTACTCACTTGTCACTTGTCTAGAGCTGGATTTGGAGTCGGCTACTTTTACAGTCTGGGTTCTGTCAGTAAGCCAGTTGGCAACCCATCGAGTGATGTAGGGGTTTATGCCTAGCTTAGTAAGTTTATCTATGATTCCAGAGTGGGGGATGGTGTTGAAGGCCTTGGCAAGGTTCAGATAGGCTGTGTGGACCGCCTTACCCTTGTCCACAGCTCTGGAGACTGATTCGAAGAAGTCAATCAGATTCAGGAGACAAGATCGGCCCTTCACAAACCCAAACTGGGTAGGGTCCAGTGTTTGAAGGTTGCCAATGTCTTTGTTTATAAGTTCCATGATAATGCATTCCATGCCCTTGCAGATCAGGCTTGTCAGACTGATGGGACAGTAGTTCCGAGGATCCAAGGTGGATCCTCCCTTGTGGAGCGGGATAACTGTAGCTGTGCACCACTCAGTAGCCATGAAGCCTGAGGTGAGGCTATGATTAAACATGACAGGTGAAGTGCCAGTTCATTTTGTAGTTCATGTAGTACACAGCCTGGGATGTCATCTGCTCCCATGGATGCTGTATTCTTAGCTTTGGAGAGTGAGGTTTCTACCTGTGTGGCCATGATTACCGGAATTTGGCAATGTTTTGGTATTGAGATCGGCCCTTTAGGAGGTGAGAGGGGGGTGAAGTTGGCACTAAATCACTCTGCCAGGATATTAGCAATATCCTTGGGATCAGTATATGTATTGCTATAATGTTGTAGATCAGAGCAGATCTGAGCATTGCCATTTAGATTCTTGACATAACTATAGAATGCATTGCGGTTGTCTTTGGAATCTTTGGCAATTTTATTTTCGTAACTAGCTTTTGAGGATTTTATGAGGGATCTCAGCTTCTTACTGAGGCTGGTAAGGGAGTTATTTGCATCCTGGGATTTTCCTCTTTTCTGCAACAGTTTCTTCCTTCTGTTGTATAGTTTGTTTATAGAAGGGGACCACCAGATTGGCTTCCTTTTTTTGGAGACGAGCATCTTGGTTCTATTTGGGATGGCACGATTCATGAAGAGTGGATGTGCTCGTACAGTGCCTTAGTGTAGAATTCTACAATCGAACTTCCAGATCCCGTCTGCATGGGTGTCGGGACGTTTGTCAATTCTGACTTCAGTAGCATAAAGTTTGCTTTGGAGAAGTTTTTTAATGTGGATGTCAAGGGTGATTTGCTTATGGTCAGACCAGACCAATGAGGGGGTGACCACTGGTGTGGAGCATCTATCTCCCATGTTGGTAATGACTAGGTCTAGGATATTGGAGTCCCTGGTGGGCAATGAATTAGCTGATCCAGGGAATTGGAATTTATGAATTCCAAGAACCATTGGGAAAAGGAGTTGGTACCCAAGTAGTTTTCCCAGTTAATGGCAGGGTAGTTGAAATCACCCAATATTAGGGTGTTTGGTTGTATCTTAATATTTTCCAGTATGTTTAGAAAGGTGTAGTGAGAATCTTGGGGCATGGTGGGGGATCTGTAGCAAGCTACAATTTGGATTGCAGTCTTAACTAGTGTTAGTTGCACCTGGAGAATTTCAGATGTATTGTGTTGGGCAACTAGCCTTGGTCTTGGTTTTGTGGCTGAAAAGTGTGGTAAAAATTGTAGCTTGGTATTGCCGGGGTGCTCTCTGGAGCCTTGAATCAGGTCTCAGTTACTGCACAGATATCGATGTTCTCCATTTTTAGGAGTGCCTCAAGAGAGTGCATTTTGAGGTTTAGACTTCTAGCATTGAGTTGCATTACCTTCAGATTTTGCATGCTTGTATCTGTTACAGTGGTGGTTTTATCCTTTGAACCTTGCCTAAAAAAGGCGCTATAGGGGTGGCAAGAGCTTTAGCCGGTAACCTGAATCCCAGGGGTGACAGGTGCAGACCATCTCTGGTAAAGCATCGTGGTTTGTCCATCATGTCTTCCCAGGCAGACAAATACTGGATCCCCTTTGAATGACACCAGAAGCTTAGCCAATTGTTGAAGTCAATCATTTTGTCCTTATACTGTGGTATCATTTTGGGCAAAGGCAGGATGCAACTCAGGGCTAGGGTCATACCTGCTTGGGTCACATGATCCAAGAGCTCTTCCATGTCTCTTTTCATGTAGTCCCGGGGGGTATGTCTCAAGTCATTCACTCCAGAATGGGCAATGACAGAGTTGTATTTGTACTCGTTGTGGAGTGACTTGAGTGCATGCATTATGTGGTGGATCCTGGCACCCGACAGGCAGCTGACTGTAATTTTCTCCTTGTTCAGCCTGGTGAGTGGGACATCAGTGTGCCTGACTATAGAGTCACCTATGACTAAAGTGTTGGGTACATTGTCTTGCCTTAGGGGCTGTTGTTGAGTGGCACATTGGTGTTGTGAGCTATATGTCACTTTGGTTGTGACTGGTGTTTGTTTGCGTTTCAGCTTCTGAGGTCCTTGTTGCTTGGGCAGGTTAATGTTGAGGGCCTCTGCATATGTGGGTTTAGTGTTGCTATGTGTGGGTGTTGATGGTGTGGGTTTTAAGGGGCTATGAGTGGCTTGGGGTGTAATGCAGGTGTTAACCTTCTCCTCTTGACTGTCTAGCACAATTTTGGTCGGAGAGAGCTTTGCTTCCAGTTTGGCTATGTAAGTGCATCTCTTGCAGGTTGTAGTGTTGGGTGGTAGGCGGAGAGGATTGTCTGTGTACATGAGGCAGTTGCCGCATTGCTCCAGTATGCCCAGATTCACCAGGTGGACAGGAGAAATCACCAGAAGCTGACCCTTGGACATGCCTGTTTAGGTGCTTTTTTGTAAAGTTTAAGAGCTGTTTTCCCTTACCTTTGCAATGTACTTTGCAATTATAGGCTGTTTAGTGTCTATGATTAATTTCTCCTTATTGACAAGGAGAGCTGAGTGCTTGTATCAGTTTCAGGCTTCCTAGTGCTTTCCAGCAGGTACTAGAGCAAGTGCTAGACACAGGGGTTCAGATTTTAGTGCTACTACTGAGAAACCAGCTAGTTCTAATGGAAAATTTGAAGAGCAGACTTTCTGGCACCTGGAATAGTTTAACTGTAGCCTCGCAGTGCTGCACGATGCGAAAAATGTGCAAACACATGCGTTTTTAAGTCAAAAAGTTGAAAGGGATAGAAATCAGCCCAAAAAGGCTAATAAAATTACAATTTCAGAGCTGGGAACCACTCCTCTAGTGTTACATAGGCAGTACAATGCTCACCAGTCCCACTGGTAAGCAGTAGGACTTCCCTCTACCACAGCAAGTTCTGGATAGCTCTGAACACAGAAAATAAAGTCCTGAGACACACAAAGCCTGGGATATGGACTGGCTAGGAAAGGTGGGAAATGAGCAAACAAGATAGTATTTTTTTTTTGTTGAATCAGGCTAAACAATGAAATAATACAGTAAGTAAACACAGAAAAGGCTAACACACTTGAGTGTGTAGCCCTAAACAGTAAATGCAATTAAAACTCTACAAAATTAGCAATTTAAAACTTTTTAAATGAAGCAAGGCAATTGCACAACTGAAAAACGATTTAAGAGGCAGTAATACAGCAGAATAAGTAGCTAATCTACATATACAGAGAAGCAGCTAAAACACACAAACAATTCAGATGCAGTGCAACCTAGAGCACTTGAGTTGTAGCAATATTAAAGCAATTACAGTTATAATAAATGCTCTAAAATATATTCTATATTTCCAAAATGTTTGAGAAGCACAGTCAGAACACAAGGAGATTCAGGCAATTTTTTTTTTTTTTTTGAAAGGGAAAAGGGAGAAACAGAAGGCCTTATCAAATGTTCTCTCTGTATTAGGTAGAATGAGCTAATGACACTAGACTGGGAGGAGTGTCCCAGATCAGATTTAAAGTAGGGGCGGGCAACTGTAAAGACACCAAGTATAACAGCAAGACACTAACAGGGAAGGAGGGTGAGGACAGTTCTAAAGCTATTAGACTACAGACCATAAGCACTACAGAAAGCCACAAAATGAGAGTTTTTAAACAGATAAAGGAGCAATGAGACTATACAGAATGATTTTAACTGCAAACAAATCAGTTACACATGCAGATTAGTTCATAGCAATAAAATACACTAAAAACTATGCAGCAGGCACTAAAAAGTGCTATATATAAATTGCTAGAAACAATAATCAGTATAAATAATCCAAAAAAACAGGGTACTTATATATCTTAGCTCAGAATTGTAGTCAACACCTCTCCTCCACTCTACTCAGTCTGTATAGACAGAAATCCTCTCAAAGTTAAGGCTTAAATACCAGAAGATACAACCTTAGACAACTTTTTTTTTTTTTTTTTTTACAAAAACACAAAAGAACCAGCCCCCACTAGCCAGCAGCCAATTAACACAATCTAGCCAAGGTAAAGAAAGGCTTCTGCTAATTCAAGATGACCTGTTCATGTGCTTTGAACAATCACTGTAGAAACAAACAAGCCCAGAGCCAGCAAATCTGAACTAGGACCATACTAAAGCTATTAGCCTACAGACAGTAAGCACTACAGAAAGCCACAAAATGAGAGTTTTTATACAGATAAAGGAGCAATGAAACTCTACAGAATGCTTTTACCTGCAAACAAATCAGTTACCCATGCAGATTAGTTAATAGAAATAAAATACACTAAAGAACTATGCAGCAGGCACAGATTAGGAAATGTTGGTAGTAGCTATATGAAGGTTATACTAATAAACTGTACAACTGTTCAACTGTCCCACCACATGCCTGCAAATGACAGCAGGATAGGTACATACAACATACACTCTTCCTGAAACATGTCTCTCAAGTGTCATGCTGTCACAGTAGTGGTCACTACTGTCAATAACTCTGGACACAGATAGGAAACCAGTTGAAGTATGCCAGTAGCACACTCACATAACCACAGTTCAGGGTATCCCTTCCAGATATGTAACCCTGACATGTATGAGTCTCCTCTAGTCATGTACCCAAAGTTGTCACAGTTTGCCCCATACCATTCCAGACTGACAGTATAATAGGTATGTTTATGCTACAGAAGCTATGGGCCATAGGTAGATGTAAAGTGAGGGCAGACCCAGAGAGTATTAAACAGTATTGTTGTGGAAAATAGAAGCATAAACAGTTGTTAATGTACTTTTTGCCCCCCCCCCATCCGGAGTAATACAATAATTCATATACTATGGGTATGTTTTACTCCAAACCTAATGTTGGGATTTGTGTTCTATTATTGTTCATATATTTGATTGGTTGCATGTTAACATACCTTGTTCAAATACCATTGTTGGTGACCTTTTGTCGTCAATGTTACTGGCATTTTCTTACAATGCATACTGTTGTTCCATTTATGCATGTGTTCGTTTTGCTATGCAACTGTTCTAAATCTGTTTTATGAGGTTAATTGGAACACCCTTGCATGCTGGTCTAACTAATCTGGAAATGTGTTGTTCATGACTAACTAACATATTTTTTTAAAACCTCAACACCATAGCTCATTTGGGAAGGCAGATCCCGGTGGTCCACCTGTCCCACCTCATCTGGCCATCGCACCAGGTCCCAGCACATTTGGGACCCAACCCGGGACTTCCTTATCCACTGGTCCTGCACCACCTTTGGGTGGAACTGCCTCAGGGGATGGGGCTTCCCCCTGGAAGCAAGCACGGACAGGAGCCTGTCACCTGCAGTCAGTTCTGGGGTTTGGTGTGCAGTGCCATCTGAGCTGAGTTGGGTGGGCAGCTGTGCCAGATTGAGGGATACCTGACACACCTTAAGGGGCAGTCCACCCCTCCTGTCTAGCCCCCAGCACAGGTACCTCCTTTGTGGCCATGAAGGAGCAGTAGTGACTGCCCATTGGTGGGGACCTCAGTCCCACTGTATCCATTTGGGGGCTCATGGGCTTCGGATTCCGAACCACCCTCTATGTCAATGGTGTTTAGCCCCTCATGTGTCATATACCGCCCCTGTCTGTTGTCTTGTGCATGTTGTCTGTCTGCAAATGCTACCTATCCTACCTAATCTACCTCCCCAAACATACCTACAGCCCGTCCCCAACATCCTACTCTCACCTAAAAATAAAAGGGGGCATCTTTACCAGAAACAAATCATTGTCCCATAAATAGCTCTGCATTTCACCCCCATATACAGTGAAATCAATAAATCTACCCACAAATTATTCTACAAATGTCTGTCACCAACACCCCTCCCTGTGGGGTGTGAGGCTGTAAATTCCAAATTATACACATAATTCACAGCTGTTGCTGCAGAAGAAATGTAGCGCTATGGTCCTTTCCTTCACCCATCCTGCACATCCCTAGCTGGTTTTCTTAATGTTTTACACCTTTTGTGTCCCCATTTCACCACTTTACTATCACCCTTTTTCCTTTTCTTTAATTAAAATTAGCGTGGGTGTAAGTGGGAGTAAGCGGTGCTAAGTGAAGCTAAGAGGACTTAACCATCTGTTAGTGTTGCTTAGCTTCATGCAAAACCACGCAAACCCACTTACAACTTCTGAAAAGTGCTTTAATCACTCATCACACATGTCTCTCACAGACCTTGTTATGCACAGCAACAAAATAATAACTCCTGCCAAATCTTGACCCTGGCCTGTTATGCACTACAATCGCAGCGACATGCCACTACACCATCTGAGCTTTGGAAATGTGTAACACTTTTACAAACATATCACTCATTCTGGTCAGTTAACATTGATGAAAAAAGTGATCATTTCCAATTGTGGAACCCAGAACCCAGTGTACTGCAATCACAGCAACATACCACTACACCATCTGAGCCATATGAATTTGTAATGTCTTTACAAACATATCATGCACAACAGTCATTCAACATAAGAGGGAGTTATATAGCTATAGTACTCTTATGTACATATATATGTATATATAGATACCGATATATATATATATATATATATATATATATATATATATATATATATATATATATATATATATATATATATATATATATATATATATATATTCATACATAGATATAAATATAGATAACCAAACTCTTATTGCAACACATCAGCAAAAAGCCCGACAAACTGTGGGGATAAAGTGCAAACAATGGTGACATCCTTGAAATATGGCTGTCATACGTGTAGAAGTCTGCCAGAGGGGCATGGTTTGCTTTAACATACAATTCCAGATAGATTCCAGGTCTGAAACTCAAATGAATGTCAGTACTTACTGATGTCAATGCTCACATCATCCCAGTGATTTCTCAGAAGGCCACAACTATTATGGGCAACAGACCAAACATGTGAACCACACTTCTGGACAGTGTCTAGACATCTGGACAGTGGAGAGGTATGACTACAGTCATGTAAAAGAATGGAAAAACCCATGACAGCTGCCAACCATGTCATCCAGCATCTTCTGAACCACAGTAAGACCAACACAACACTAACCCAAATCAGCTCTGGGCAGTTACCCATGTATATCCAAATACATCATGCACTGCAGGGTTGGAACTGAAAGGAAAATCAGATAGTGGTGTAAAAATGTCCACCCACAACCATTTGCACCACAGTCACAGCTAAATATCAGTACCCCACATGAACTCTAGAGTAGAAGAACTGTTTGAACAAACATATCCTGATTACCAGTCACACACTATACCAACATATGCTAGCCTGACTTGCAGTCTACTGGGAATCCTGAGGTGTTACAGGACATTTCTCAGTCTGCCCCTACAAACATACACACCGGATAGACCACAAACAGCCATAGCAGCATGCACGGTCATATAGAAGAAGGATCTATGACACTCACATCTGATACTCTCCCTACTCATCCCAACAAACATCTACACACAACACTGCTACACAGTCTTGGCAGTCTGTTCACAATGGCCAGACATACATAACTCTCATATGTACAGATTTTCACAGAATTTCCAGGGTGTGATGTCATATTCATGGCCACTGCAGCATACCACTTCCAGGAGTCGTCTCCCTTGAGTGCAGTTGCTAAATAATGATATCACATACCACTGACACTCTTACTGCAAGACTTCTGGTCAACACTCCTATGACAGAAGGAAATATCCTGTACCTGGTCCTAACCAACATAATTAGCCAATGTAGCACTCCTACAATGCCACATGCCTTGGTAATATCTGACCACATAGCCATCACTGTTGAGGTCACCATCTCCCCTGCCCCCTTTACAGTTTGTGGCTGTGATGGTGCAGTGGTGACTGCCTGTGTTGGGGGATGTCAGTCCCACTGTATCAATATGGGGGCTCATGGGCCTCTGATTCCCAACCACCCTGTCCGCCTAAGGTGTTTTCCCCCCACATGTGTCATACACCACCCCTGTCTGCTGTCTTGTCTATCTCCCTAACAAAACAACCTCCCAAGATGTACCTACAACCCTTCACCAATATTCCACTCTCATCTAAAATAAAAATAAGGCATCTGCCCCAAAAAACATACATAGCAGTCCATTATGCACACTTGTCCACTGGACACGTAATCCAGTCCAGTTGGCTTGACAACACATTTCTGTTGTCCTCATCCTTCTCTCTAGAGTTTGTGTGTTCAAATTCACCTCTAAAGTCTGTATAGATACACAGCTGATGTTGTATAAGAAATGGACAACTATGGACCTTCCCTACACCAGTCCTTCAAATCCCTAGCTACCTTTCATATTTTTCTCCCCTCTCCATGCCCCTTTTCACCATTTTCCTATCACCCCTTTTTCTTTTCTTTTAAAGAAATTAGTGCTGGTGTAAGCAGGAGTAAGTGGGAGTAAGCCGGTTTGTGCGATGCTAAGAGTAGCCAAAACAGATTAAGCATCTCTATAACCATATCATGGCATCGGTTAGTGACATGCAAACCCACCTAAAGCCACTTAAAACTGCTTTAATTGCTATGTCTCCATCAGCCACTGATTTGCCTAGCAACAAAAGAATCAAGCCTACCAAGTCTTGAACCCAGGCCCCTGTACACTACAGTCAAAGAAAGGTAAAACTACACCATTTGAGCTGTATGAAGAACCAGTGTTTTTTCAAGCATATCATGCAGTAAAGTCACTCAACAGTAGAGAAAAAGTTCTATGGAATCACTCACGTTTTGTATATATACATATTCAGATATATACATATATGGAGATACATATATATGAAAAATAAATTAAACTATATACTGTATATGTATATATAGATACACACACACACACACACACACACACACACACACACACACACACACACACACACACACACACACACACACACACACACACACACACACACACACACACACACACACACACACATATATATATATATATATATATATATATATATATATATATATATATGGGATCTTTACACATCCCTGACTGCACTTTCCACCAAAACAAAAATCACCGATCATATGTAACCAAAAGTGCTGTTCACAGAAGCACCACTTTTGGATAAGTATGCTTGTTGTGCCGGTCGTACTACTGTGCGGATAAGGGAAAATTCCCTTTTCTCCACTGTAGTGCAACCTCACAGTGAGACTATTAAAATGGGGGGGGGTGCAGGGGGGCTTGCCCTCCTGCATAGCAGTAGGTTTAATGTTTTTTTTAAAAAATATACTTTAATGAAAGTGCTTTTTCGGTTTAAGCGCTTTCGGTAAAGTTGTTGTTGTGTCTTTTGGCTTATCCCGGTTAGGGGTTGCCACAGCAGAACTCCGATCCGCTAATGTTTTTGGTAGTGGATTTTTACTTGACGAGTTACCAGCCCTGATGCACAACCTTCAACAAAGGCACACTCATTCACACATGCCTCCACACAGAAGACACTCTAGCTGAGAATCGAATGGGACAACGTCT
>NC_056737.1:1310709478-1310734478 GCF_019279795.1 Protopterus annectens | reverse complement strand
AGTACAGGGGACGATGACCTCCCTTGATCTAGATGTGAATCCCTTCATGATCAGGTGGGCGATATAGAAGGTTTTCCTAACTACTTTAGCAACATGAGTGTCAAACGAAAGACTACTGTCAACTTGGGTCCCCAGATCCCTGATGACTTTTCTGTGCTCAGTGGATTGTCACCTATATGGTAGCTAGGGTAACCTTGTTTTTCCTGAAGGGTATGACTATGCATTTTTGGCGTTTAACTTCAGGCCATGGCTCTGGCACCAGTTATCCATTTCTGTGAGGCCCTTCTGGAGGATATCTGTGTCAGATGTGTTTTCGACTATGGCGCCCAGTTTGCAGTCATCTGCAAACTTTGTCAGCCATAACCCTCCTGTGTTTGCTTGTACTTCAGAAAAGTAGATGCCGAACAAGAGTGGACCCAGGACTGAGCCCTGTGGGACACCACTTGTGACAGGCTTTGAGTCTGACATGGCTCCAGCAACTCTGACCCTGTGGGTTCTGTCGCTTAGCCAGTTTGCAAAATGTACACCTCTCCCTACACAGCACAACAAACATTTACATGCTACACTGCTACACAATCCTGACAGTCTAACAATTGCTACACATAAACAAACCCTCCACTATACAGATTCCCACAGAATGTCCAGGCTCTGTCCCCTTATATAGGGCCTCTTCCTCATAACATGTCTGGCATTCTGCTACATCACTGGGATGATATCAGGAAGGAAGGCACTAACTAATGATATACCATACCTATCAACCTCTTACTGCATGACATCTGGACATAGCCTGACATAATTCAGGGACAGAGGACCAAACACAGTGGCATAATTGAAATATTGCTCTTGTAAACTGAGAAAGTTGTTGGTGTTACAGGGTTTGTTGTAACATATCTTCACTGACAGATATGAAGTCAGAAACACAAATGGAAGTTACCATTTACTGACTGCAATACCCAGGGTATGCTACTGATTTGCCAAGGACAGCAACTGTCGGAGGAATAGACCAAACATAAGAGTCAAACCTCTGGCCATTCTGCGGATAGCCCTACAGTTGAGAGTTATGTCAACCATATAACACTGTCAGACTGAGACCCATGCAGAATTCCCATGTCCACACAAACCCTGTTAAACTAGCATGAATCCAAATGTATGACAGTAATACTCACATGGGACCTTCTCCCCCATTTTGTTCAGCTGTCTCCACATGTTTAGTTGTAAGAGGTATTTCAAACTACCCTCTGTGATGCTGTTGTTCGCAAACTTCCATGATGTCCTCTCCACAGGCAAGAAAAAGGGGCAATGCCCACATGAAGTACTCAATTATAGGAGTATGTTACAATGCCATTGGCTATAGGAATAATAATACAGCTATTCTGCATGCAGTTAGTAAGTGGGGGAGACCAATTGGTGCAGAGGCCATAATCTGCTCATGAGCATTACCTACAAAAGGCTAGCTGCTGCCTATACAAAACAAGTCTATACCTCTACATGTATAGACAGAGAGAGAGAGAGACGTACACAGAGACAGAAACAGAAACAGGAATTGGAATCCAAACCAACAATACTCGTGAAAAGAAAAAAGGTCAGTCAAACAAGTAAGCATGTAATGGGTTGCAGTAAGGGGTATGCAATAATGAGATATAGGGTGTTAAATAAATATGTCTCAACAAGACTTGCTGTACTGATATATTGCTGATGATCACTTATGGCCATAGGATCTGGATCTGTCTGCAGTGATATAGATCACAGCTCAGGCCTCTGAGTCACCCCAGGAATGAATGGCTCACATAAGACTACTACTGGAGTATCTGTTGAACAATACTGACTGTGACACTGCTAGGCCAGCTACTGAGATGTTTTAGATATCCATATGTTACTTGTGAATACAACTATGATATACATGTCTGTGTCACAAATACGAGAGACCTAAACAGGGTATTTGCATAGTAAACTACTGTCGCAGACATGTGTGTTGAACTGCATGTGATATACTGAGCTCATACCATTCAATTGTCCAGTGTTATGCACACAGACCATATGTGTGCCTCATATTTGTAGTCATTTACTCATAGAGTTGTGTTTTGTATGGTAAATCACAGGCATATCTGTGAAGACTGACATTAGAACATACTAGCATACATATGAGTGTCAGACATCCTCCAAGGTATTTCTGTAAATTCAAAGGCTACTGTGCTATCAAATGGCTTGTTACAGCAATATTAAGAAAGTGTCACCAATTTTGGGTCATTGCCCCCCCCCCCCCATGTATGTGTGGCATCCTCCAGATGTCCTGCTCTAACAGGTTGAGAGGTATGACTGAGCAGCCAGAGTGCAAATATAGTGTTCCATTCTGACATAGAACAGAAATTTATATCAGGCATTACCTGTGCACATGTATGTATGAGTAGGTGTACCTGGAAGTCTCATAACAACAGACATGGGATGCAAAACATCAGGTAAATAAGCTGTACATGCTGTACACATGTGTAATCTTATTTTCTGCGCATCCAACAGACATGAAGTTCCACAGCTACTGGTTATTGCATTACCCTGACACAGACATGGATACTTGAATAAGCATGATTATCAGGTTGAAATCGGAGTGGTGTCCAATTGTGTTATGACCTTGTGTCCATGCCTACTACAAAGCTACAGCTAGATGTGCACCTACATAGCTGTATGGACTCAGCAATACCTTACTCATAAAACTTGCCTCCACCAAGGTAGAGTAATCCCCTTTGCTGGACAGCAGCAATACACAAACCCCATAATCTGTCGCTATATTGGCTGTACATGGCCAAGTAGGAGCAGGCACCAACTTGGAAGCAAGTCAACCTTTGTCTGAATGAGCATATAAAGTCACAGGTGAATTACTGTAAGGCTAACTATGAGTACAAATCGGACACATCCACCAAGGCCAATCACAAGGCCATGTTCAATTATGTCTTCAATCTCAGAGGCAACAACCAACCCCACCCTGTAATGTTGGTCAATCACATCACATACACACACAACATAGCTATAGCCAAACTGCTGCAGACAGGTTAAGGGCAAACATCATCCCCCTGTCCCACCATCAGTATAGGTGGATATGCACAGCATCCACACCCCTCGCCTCATCCTCAGGGAGGAGGTGCATAATGCCTAATCAAAGTCAACAAAAGTAAATCTCCATGAGACCTGAAAACATTCTTGTCTGCATCCTACATGAACTCAGGCATATGCTCCCAGCTCCATTACACACTGTACAGAAGCAAAGCCTGAGCACCATTGACATCCCATCTGCAAGGAAGATGGCCACTGTCATCCCTCTACACAAAAGTGAATGATGAATGGTGGATTATGCAATGTACTGGCCCTCACTGGGGGAACATAACACATCCAGAACAGGAGTACAATGTAGGTTCATACTCTGCTGATTGATGACAGGGCTATGATGTGGTAGTAAGTGGTGGCTAATGATAGTCAATGTTGATGTGCAGGTTCTGTAAATAACTGTGACCAATGTCTGAGGTCCTGTGATGTGTTTCCCTGTTTATGACTTCCAGGTGACATGCAGCACCATAGACAACCAACATTTACTGCAGCTGAAAATGCATCCATCACGGATGCCATCATCCAGTACCATGGGGTGATGATTGGCCATAGCCGAGACAATCTGTGGGGGCAGACCGCCCTGTAGGATGACCTTGTTCACAGAGTTAAAAACTTGGGCCACCATGGACTCACATATGATCAGGTCAGGCATTGGGCAACTGATCTGATACATTGTGCCTGGCAAAGGGTTGCTGCTGTGGCCATGGACTGTACCACTGCAGGTGGGGGTCCTGACACACAGGTCCAACTTACGGCAACAGAGGAGCTCCTTGCCAACCTTTGGGCAGCCAACACCCACCAGCCAAGCCAAGAAACACAAGTCGTAGAGGTGAGTGGCACCCAGGCAACAGGTGAGGAGCATCCAGGTAAGGCCCCAGTGCATATCAATTGAATACTGTAGCAGTCATACTGGATTCTGTAGAGTATCTAGATGCATATGTCAGGTGAGACTGCATTTGTGGGTGGGGTTTTCTAATGCACACAAGTGCACATCTATGGTGAAAGACAGCAAATTGTGTACTATCAGAGCTTGTACTGTACATATGCAGAAAGGTAGCACTCATCTTGTACCAATGCCACATGTGAGTCTACTGATAATACCTCTCCCCCACAACTACAGAGGTCCCTCTGGTCTGGACATGAGACAGCAGCCTGAAGCTGGTGAGCATGGGATTGTCCTGTTGTGGCTCATCAGTACCCCAGGCATGTTAAGGTCATGCATGTTACCATGCGCACAACTGTTACTCTCAGCCATATTACAATATGTGCATGTTCATTTGTGGTGGAGTTAACTTCATTGCATCACAGAGGTCATCACAGGGGCCTATTTGCAGGAGATGTAACATATCTGTAGCATACCTCACAACTTGTCATTGCAAGAAATCTGGACAGAGAGTGACAAAATGGTTCATAGGTTCATAGGTCATAGGTTCATACTAGGCTATCTGCCCTAGGGCATTTATAAGCCTAGCCAGAGTGTGTTTGGCTTTCGCCACCCATTTTAAATTAATTTTGCTATGCCCTTTTTCGAGGTTAGTATACTGTGCCTCTGTCTAACAGTGACACAGAAGTGATACCCGGGGTAAACCTACGATCCCCCATCCACTCATCAAGATTCCTCTTGAAGAGAGTCAATGGGGGACTCTGCCTAACTTGAACTGGGATTTTATTCCAGAGTGAAGGGAGCCTCTGGGGGGGACAAAAGCCCAAAACTAGGGACATATTTTAAAAATCAGTCTTATACAGTGCATATAAAAGGCGTACACACCCCTGTTAGAATGGCAGGTATTTGTGATATACAAAAATGAGACCACTATAAAACGTTTCCAAACTCTTCCAACCTTTAATGTGACCTCTAACCTGTACAATTCAGTTATAAAGCAAACGGATCTGTTAGAGGAACAATTATGACAAATAAAAAACATACAATAAGCTAGATCCATAAGTGTGCATTGGCTGATGCTAATATTGTGTTGATGCAGCTTTTGATATAATTACAGCTTTATATCTTCTGGGATACACACCTGCCATCAATTACAGAGGCACTTTGAATAGCACCAAATAACGGGTCAGCTGTCCTACTAGGATTTTCCTGACATTTACCCAGTTGCTTGCTACAGCAACAGCCATGGTTTGCATAGAGCTTACAAAGCATCAAAGGGATGTCATTGTTGAAAGGTAGCATCCCAGAGAAGGCTACAAAAACATTTCCACAGCATTGCATATACCATGTAACACAGTGATGACAGTCATCTAAAGGTGGTGAAAAAACGGAACATAAGTGACATTGCAAAGAAGTGGACATCCTTCAAAATGTGTTAAAAGACAAGACCTAAACTGGTCAGGGAGGCTGCCAAGAGACCTACAGCACACTAAAGGAGTTGCAGAAATCTCTGGCAGGTACTGGTTGTGTACTACATGTGACTAAAATCTCCCATATTCTCCACATGTGTAGCCTATGGGGTACGGTTTGAAGTCGGAAGCCTTTTCTCACACAGAACAACATCCAGGTTTGGTTAAATTCTCAAGAACAATACATCAGGTGTCCCAAAAGCATGTGGGAAAATGTGCTATGGTGTAATGAGACCAAGGCTGCACTGTTTGATCACAAATCCAAATGGGCTGTTTGGCGCAATAACAACAGTGTGCATCCCAAAAAGAACACCATCCCCACAGTGAAGCATGGTGATGGTGGTATCCTGCTTTGGGGTTGCTGTTCATAAGCTGTAAGTTGGCCTTTAGCCAAGGCAGAGGGAATTATGAACATTTCCAAATACCAGTCCCTTTTTGTCCCAAATCTTCAGGTGTCTGCTAGAAAGCTGTAGATGAAGAGAAATTATACATTTCCACATGACAATGACCCAAACGATACCTCCAAATCAGAAAAAAGAATAATTTCACCAGAAGACAATCAATGTTTTGGAATGGGCCAGCCAGAGTCCACACTCACATCCAATACAAAATCTGTGGGGTGTTCTGAAGAGGACTGTGCACAAGTGATGCCCTTGCAATCTGACAGAGTTGGAGAGCTTCTGCAAAGGAGAGTGTGAAAATATTGCTAAGTCATGATGTGCCATGCTGATAGGCACCTTCCCAAGAGTACTGACTGTTGTAATTAAATCAAAATGTGTTTTTACAAAGGATTAGTTTAAAGGTGTGCACACACATGCAACCAGCCTGTTTGACGTAATTCATTTTCTACCCCTAACCGATGTGTTTGTTTTTCAATAGGATTGCACAGGTTATAGGTCACATTAAAGGTGGGAAACATTATGACATGATTTATGTGGTCTCATGTTATATATCAGAAAAACCTGGCATGTTAACAGGGGTGTGTACACTTATTATATCCACTGTAAGCTTAGAAGGTTGTTAGAGTAACCGTTTTTGTTTCAACACACATTTACTTCAGGTTTTGAAGTGTGAAACTCAAATTATGTTAATAATTAGTCATGCCAGTCCTCAGATCATCCCAGTAATGTGTCAAACACAGGATTTATCAGCAACAGACTAAAGATATGAGCCGCACATCTCGACATTCAGCAAAACTCTGTACAGTTGAGAGGTATGTTATGTAGGAGTTGTCACTGGGCTCTACAGGTGAACAGTAATAAGGTGTACAAAGGCCCATCACCTAATAACACTACTCATGTATCCCAGAGGTGTATATTAGTAGTAACATTAAGTGGAAAGGTCTGCACTGCATGATGTTGAAGGTCTGTCCAGAGTGTGTATGTTGTGGTCTGACTCTGTCGTGAATGTCACCAGTTGGCTATTGTGAGGTCTGTATAATGCCTTTGTGCCACCTCACCTGTGTGTGTGTGTGTGTGTGTGTGTGTGTGTGTGTGTGTGTGTGTGTGTGTGTGTGTGTGTGTGTGTGTGTGTGTGTGTGTGTGTGTCCATGTGTGTGTCCATGTGTGTGTGTGTGTGTGTGTGTGTGTGTGTGTGTGTGTGTGTATACCAGCAAACCTTATAGCGCAGGTATTAATTTACATATGTTGTCTTCCCCTCAGAGGTGGACATGGTGGTCATGATCCCTCCCACTCAGAATCTAGTGTCAGTGTCTCTGAAGATTCTGACAATAATGGTGGCCATAGTGGGGAACAGGTGGGGTTGTCAGGGGCTGCATCTGTTCTACCAGTTGGCATCCTACAGTCATCCACAATGTCCCCGCACACAGTCACAATACTGACACATATCCCATCCCCAGCAGCCACAGATAATGGACAGTTGGCAGGTGTTGGCATGGAACAGGCTAGTGTGGTGACTATGGCAAGCATGAGTGTAGCCACTAGCTATTGCCAGAGTGCAGGTGAGGTCTCACATAGGCAGATGGACAGGGATGCTCAAAGGAGGACTGCTGTCTGTCAAGCTGCAGTCACAAGTTCCACAGCAGTTGTCACAAGACAGATGTTTCAGGCTGTCATGGCTGCACAGGCATGTAGTGAATGCCACACCAGACAAATACTCAGGGTCTTGGATGCAACTCTTTCTGGCTTACGTGGCAACATACATGACCTTGTTGAGGCCACACATCAAAATACTGAGGTCATGAATACACGGTGGGATGAGACCTTTGTAATTCGCGACTGTGGTATGTCTGTGCTAGAGCATGTGGTGGGAAATAGGCATTGGCCACGTGGATGTAGGTCAGCACCAACAGCAGCTGAGAGTCTATGGGACCGTGCACCTTCAGAATTCCATAATGTCAGTACCACCAGTACTACTGAAGGGGAGGTGCTGTCCACACCACAACAGAGCAGGCCATGGGCATGTGGTCCTGGCTGGTCCTGTCAAGGGCACGGATCCAGCAAAATGCAGTCACTGTCGAGAAGCAGTACTGCATCTGGCCTTGGACCTGGTGGTGCTAGTGAGACCCCTGGCAGGACCAGGTCCCATGTGTGTTGCCAGAGATGGTAAACCATGCACCTTGCCATGTACGGTCCATAGCTGTCCAACATACCCTTGTGTATGGCAGCCACATGGTGTAACTGTGTGCATACATGTACACACACATCTGAGTCACAGGCAGGTCACCTCCAGACACACAGAGCACCTCTACACAGCCCATGTATAGAATGCCCCTCCAAGCACACGCACATGATGTCAACCATATGGCCCAGCCTAGGGTTCTGGCAAACCCACACCATACCCTGTGCATATGATGATACCTGTGCCACATACCTGCCATCCATACCATCGATGCAGGGACATGCTACTATGAGTCTGATGCACAGGTTAAATACAGTACAGTGTAGCTATGTAATGCTGTGTAAGGTGCTGTCTGCCTGCATTTATGATGGGTATACATAAAAGTGTATATACCTTATTAGCCATGATGCATTATTGCTGTTATTACCACCAACTGAATGTAGTCTGACACGCTGCATTCTGTTAGTGTGCCAGGTGTCTGTGTGTCTACAGGCTGTGGCCCTGCAGACATTACCAACGTGGAGTATGGCAGAGAGGAAACACATCAACCATGTCAGAGCCGAGGTACAGTTGTATAGGTACATATTTACCAGATCTGTAACAGTTACTGCATGTGCCACAGAGCTTCTAGAGCTCAGGGGTGTATACAGGTCAGTCTATGGTGGTAGAAATGGTGATTGTAGTGGGTGAAACACACCTCAGATTGGAAATACCCACACCCCCAGAGGATGATGTGTTGATCAGACACACAGAGGATACTGTAACCACACACACAGTCACATACATGCACACACACATGCACAGGATCACAGTTGCCAGTGTTGGGTTTGGAACCCCTACCCATCTAGTTAGTGGTACTCCAGTGGCATAGACCTAATAGTGTGATGACTGATCCAAGGTACCTGTAAAGTGAATAACATCTCTTGCCCTTGTGAGGTATGGTAATGGTATGTATACTGGGTGTGGAAGGACTCATTAGACTGTCACCTATGAGTCTACAGACTCACAGACACTGCTATACACACCACTGCACACACAAGTATCAGTACTGATATTAGCAGCCCTACCTATCATGTTATTCATTCCATACTGTTACATACCTGTTGCACGCAGCACAGGGCTTACAGGGTTGAAGAGTGTCCCCAAATACCTATACTGTGGATGTGAACAGCAGCCTTTGTAAAGTGGACCTTGGGACATGTAATGGAGTACCATGGCCACAAAATGTAAAACCCACTCTCAAAATGGATATAATTCTCACTCAGACACATACAAAGAATACAGTTCTTGCAGTGCACACACACACACACATACATTTGCCAGGACTGAGATTAGAACCCCTACCTATCTAGTTATTGCTAATACAGTGTTATGCATTTATCGCACGTGCCATAGAACTTATAGTGTGAAGATTGTCCCACAGTTCTTCTAAGGTGAGCAACATCACCAGCCCTTGTAAAGTATGGCACTGGACAGTGTACTGGGAGAGTGAAGCTTCAAAATGCTGTATCCTACAAACACACACACACACACACACACACACACACACACACACACACACACACACACACACACACACACACACACACATTTGCCCAGGACTCAGATTAGAACCCCTACCTATGTAGTCATTGGGATTATAGTACTATGCATTTAACACACACACCATGGAGCTTATAAGGCGAAGAGTGTCCCAAGGTACCTATATGGTGAATAACATCACAGGCCCTTGTAAGGTATGGCAATGGTAGGTGTACTGGGTGAAAAGGGCCTCAAACTACTTTCACCCACATGTTTACACACTCACAAACACTTTTATACACACTAATGCATACACACACACATTTGCCAGTACTGAGATCCATAGGTTCATAGGTTTATAGGTGTGTACCAGACAAATAGCCATGGAGTATTTACAAGCCAAGCCCATGGGGTACCCTGGCATTGTGCTGCCTGACAATAGTCCCCAGTGGGTCTAACAAGTTTAGCCACTGGGGTCATCCCCAGGGTGGGATTCTATTCCCCATCCACTCATCCAGATTTCTCTTGAAGAGGGCTAGTGAGGTGCTCTGCTTGACATGTATGTGAAGTCTATTCCATAGTGTGGGCAGTCTCTGGGTTATGAACCTGTCCCTCCAGCATGTTCTGTTAATTGTGGAAATGGGGTTGAGGTCTGTGGGGCATGTGGTGTGAATGGATTGGGTTCTTTAGATGTAGCATTCCTGACAGAGCTGGGTCAGACATGGCTTTGTAAGTCAGGCAGAGATCTCCTTTAAGTCGCCAATATGAGGCAGAAAATAGTTGGAGTTATAGGAGTCTGTCCATATAGGACAAGTGTTTAAGGCATAGGAGCCTCTTTGCGAGGTACTTTTGCAGCATCTCCAGTCAGGTGTCCAGTGAGGTACATGCCAAATGGGCCATTGCACTTGTTGATTGGCATAATGAGGGGAGAGTAGAGGGAGGCAATAACCTCTTACTTCCTGGATACAACACTCTTAGTAATGAGATGTGCCACATAGAAGGACTTTCTGAACACAGTGGACCTGTGGTGGTCAACAGAGTGGCCGCTGTCAACCTGTGTTCCCAGTTCTTTTATAACAACTTCAGTGTTCAGTGGGCTACCATCAATGTGGTAAATCATGGGAACCATGTTGTTCCAAACAGGGATATCAGCACAGTTTCTGGCATTGAGCAAAAGTCCAGGGTTCTGACACCAGTCATAGGTCTCAGTGAGGCCTTTGTGCAGGGTGTCAACATCATGTGGGGAGGTAATGATAGCACCCACCTTGCAGTCTGTGAACCTTGCCAGCCAGAGTCCCTTTGTGTTGTGCTGGACTTCAGGGTGTAGATCCCGAATACAAGGGGACCCAGGACAAAACCCTGTGGGACTCCACTTGTGACTGGTCAGCATTCTGACATGAAGTCTTCTGCTTTCACACTGTGGGTTCTATCTGCGTGCCAGTTTGCAAGCCACCTAGTGATATAGGGGTTGATGCTGAACTGAGTGCATTTTCCTATAATTCCTGAGTGGGAATGGTATCCAATGATTAGAAGGCCTGCCTATCCTGTTATTTATTCCATACTGTTACATAATTATTGCACATGGCACAAAGCTTATAAGGCTGCAGAGTGTCTACAGCTACCTCTACAGTGAATGACAACATTGGGCCCTGTAAAGTGGACATTGGGATGTGTAATGGGTGGGAAACAGCAAAAAATTGCAAAGCACACCTCCTAAAGGATATGGTTCTCACACAAACACACCCACCCAGGATACTGTTCACACACACACACACACACACACACACACACACACACACACACACACACACACACACACACACACACACACACACACACTTGCCAGAACTGAGATTAGAATCCCTACATATCTAGTTACTGCTGCTGCAGTGTAATGCATTTATCTCATGTGCCACTGAGCTTATAGAGTGAAGGGTGTCCTAATGTACTTCTAATGTGAGGAACATCACCGGCCCTTGTAAAGTATGGCAGTGGGTGATGTACTGGGTGAGAGAAGCCACAAAATACTTTAACATACACATTTATACACACAAATACATTCAAACACACATTTGCCAGGACTGAGACTAGAACCCCTGCCTAACTAGTTATTTGTGCTATAGTGTTACGCAATTATCACACGCACCACAGAGCTTCTAAGGTTATAGGCTGTCCAAAGGTTCTTCTAAGGTGACTGACATCAGCATGACTGTTAAAGTAGGGTAATGGCAAGTGTACTAGCTGTGAACAAGTTCAAAATATTCAACCTACAGACACACACACATTTTTATATTTGCCAGGACTGAAATTAGAACCCCTACCTAACTAGCTATTTCTACTATAGTGTTACCCAATTATCACACTTGCCACAGAGTTTATAGGGCTGTAGGGTGCCCAAAGGTACTTCTAAGGTGACTGACATCAGCAGGACTGTTAAAGTAGGGCAATGGGAAGTGTACTGTCTGTGATAAGGCTCAGAATCTTCAACCTGCAGACACTTTTATATTTGCTAGGACTGAGATTAGAATCCCTACCTAAACAGTTATTTGTATTATAGTGATATGCAGTTATCGCACATGCCACAGAGCTCATAGGGAAGAGGCCAATCCAACAATACTTCTACAGTGAATGACATCAGCAGATCTTGTGAAGTAGGCAATGGGAGGTGTACTGGTTGGGATATGCACTATAACACTTATTCCTCCACCCTCCACCACTGTTACATATGTCGGGACTGTGATTAGAACCCCTAGTTATTGTTATGATAGTTTTAGGCAGTTATCACATGTGCTATAGAGCTTACAGGACTGAAGCCAGTCCAAAGGTACTTCTAAGGTGAATGACATTAGCAGATGTTGTAAAGTAGGGCAATGGGAAGTGTTCTGGGTGGGTAAGGCATCATAATACTTAGACCGTGTGTACAACTTCCACTGTAAGTGTAGCTGATATGCAAAATAGTTGGCACTGGATTTAGTGGAACATGGTGCTGTCTACCACAGTACTGTACCTAGGCCGCTAGGACACAACAGCCATAAGAAGTTTCTGGCCACATCCTTACCACTAAGCCATTCAAGCTGTAAATCCTGACAGTATTCCCCACACATATGCATAGCTCATTGATCCCTGCATATTGTGGACATGCATCATGTTGATTGAGGCAGCACTGGCAAGGTGTGCTCTGCTTCTATTACCCTACAAACCTACAAGTTGCTGCATTTCTATGTGAATATGGGTGCACACCTGTCAGCAGTACACATTTTCACAGACTGCTGATATTGTCTTTACATTTTGTTTGCATTTAGCATAGTATTGTACCCTGTCTTGTGGAATAGAGGCATATCACTAGAGACCACAGGTTATAGTGTAATGCCATACAATTGAGTTTCAGACTTCTTACCCTTCAGAGTCTTACTGCAACTGCAAGGCCTGCTGTGATATCACTGTGTAAGTCTGTAGGGTGGTATTCCGTCATTGTCGCCATTTGTGTGCCTTTGCCAAGCATTCCTTTATGGTTTTCTACAACTGACTTGCTGTGTGAGTCTGGGAGTGAGTATGGGATCCCCCACAGTGACATCCATGCATGTGACCTATGACCCTCCCTTAGTTGCCCCCCCCCACATATACTGCAGTGGGATTTGTCACCTTAAATGATACTGCACAGTGTGGGGAAGCCAGTATTGAGCAGACATTTCCTTGTGTCCCACATAGCTGTCAGTTGTCCGCTGCTATCCCAGTAGGCCACCCCATTCCCTTGCATGCTTGCAGCATTACCATAGATATGCTACCAAGACATACTAATCCATTCATTTATTGTTAAGAAGACTGACTTACCTTGTGCCTGTGGCAGTTGTGAGAATGGTGCTTGAGGACTGCCTATGTTGGATGCATGCAGTACACTGCCTATGCATGGTAAGTTACAGGTAATGTGATGTGTGTGTCATCCATTTTATTGTGTGCGTGTGTGTGAGTCGACAGAGGTGTCAGTCCCTGGGTCCCTACAGTGTCCATGTGTGTGTTATGCATTGCCTTTTTGCCAAGGCCTGGGCAGACTGTGCATGTCTCCATCTGCCTATATGGGAGCAAGCTCAGGGGCTTCCTCTTCTGAGTCCCACTGTGCCTGTGGTGACCTTGCAATGGTGGGGGGCTGTGTGACCTTTTCCCGTGCTGTTCCTGCTGCAGCTGTTTCCACTGGATTATATTGTGTAGCATGGCACATACTATGAACATGCGTACACATGTGGCTGGAGAGTACTGGAAGGCTCCACCAGATATGTCAAGGCAGTGGAACCGTGACTTGAGCATCCAAAGCACATGCTCTATAATGACTCTGGTTTGTGCGTGTGCCTCATTATGGCATTCTTAAGTGGGTGTGTGTGCATTTCTGATGGGTGTCATCATCCACAGCTCCAGTGCATAACCTGCATCCCCTAGTAAATGGCCATATGGGATGTCCCCACTGACAAATGCCTGGCACAGCTGTGATGAGTGCCAGCTGTGGTAGTTGTGATAGCTTCCAGGGCTGTCAGCACACACATTCATGATAATGCTCTAGGCATTGCACATGACCTGGCAATTGATGGAAGGGAAGCCCTTGTGGTTTATATAGACCCTACCTTGTTCACTGGGTGGTGCTTTGATGTGGATGTGCATGCAGTCTATTGCACCCAGTACCTCCGGGTATTCTGCTATAAGGTGGAAGTGACGCATATTGCTGGTCCTCTCCTCACGGGTGTTGGGTAAGTAAATGTGCTCACCAGCATGTGGTAGGATGGCATCCAGGTACTGGTGTAATACCTTGGATGCGGATACCTGTGAGACCCCCCATGATGTCTGCAGTAGGTCTTTGGAAAGCACCTGTAGCTAGTATTCTTAAGGCTACACATACCTTGGTATCCACTGGGATGGGTTTCCCACTGTTGGGTCTGGGTCTGAGTTGAGGCCGGCACAGCTCGATGATTTGCTGAAGTATGTCCCTGTCCACCCTGTAGTGCTCTACTATCTCCAGATCATGCAGCCCCTGGTAAGGTACCCTGGGTCTGAACACTCTTCTCTTCCTCCTCAGTCTGTGGCAGTTGTCAGCATTATTCTCCTCACTGCTGTCAGCCTCTAGCACATACTGATGGATCAAAGCAATGTCAGCCCCTAACATGTTTTCAGTTAAAATTACCTTGCATGTGTACACCAATGGTGCAGAGTTTGCCGGAAAAAAGCAGACTGTAAGGTGTTTGTATAGTTTACACTGTTGTGCTGCAAATGCTGCCTTTATGATTGACTAACTATGATGCTTTCCACCTGTCAGCTATGTTATTTGTGCTTGATTGCTTGTATTCTGCTAATTCCCTTTTTTTTCTATTTTCCCTTCCCATTTCCACCACTTTTAAGCCCCGAGGCGTGCTGCACAAACCCGGTGCCCAAATGTAAACAGTCCTGCTATTTTCATTTATTTTTTGTTTGTTTGTTTTAGATTGAGTGCATGCTGCACAAATCCATTTAGGTAAAGTAAACACTTTGAAGCATAAATGGCCCTCTCTAGATGTGAACATGCTCTTCATTTCATGGAATAAGTCAATACAGCCTCAGACACACACCTTTTCTTAGCTGTGCTCAGCTAAGCTCATCCTGGAGCCACGGTGCTCCAGTGTGCTTACACCAAGCATGAGACACCCCCTTTTCATGTCTGCTACTCCTCCTGCTTACACCACTGCCTTATAGCAACTACATGGTTAGGTGCAGTTTGGCACTTTGCTACTTTTTGTGATTCAGTAAATTTCCCTCATTAGTATACCCCACTGCCTTAATCCCTAGTTACTGCACTATACTAGAGCCTTTCCCCGTAGTAACCACAGTTCCCTGGTATTGTTTTGATTCTGCATGCCATAGACTGTAATGGCAAAATGCAGATTTCCCTTAAAATTGCCTTTTCACAATTTTTTTTTAAATTTTCAGCACAGTCCCATTTGCTCGCTGCTGCACTATGGTTAAAAGTCTGAGATTGGCCAAAAAAAAAACTTTTATTTTTATAATTTTGCAACACTTTTCCATGCCAATGGCCATGTATTTGGCAATTGGCATGCCTAAGGATTAGAATACATGCTTTGGTGTGAGCTATCATGCCTCCATTTTGATTTTTGACAAAATGTATTCGACTAGTAGCTGAATACATAGGCAGGACTAATAAAGATTAAAATGTTGCATCCATGCTAAAAAAATTGACATTTACTATCTAATTTACAACACTGAATGGGAATGTATAATTGTATATTTTAGATAGTTTTAAAAGTCTGAACAAACAAAAAATGATATATCACATTTTAAAACGTTATCCTCAGGAGCATGAGAAGCAGCTTTGCAAAAAAAAAAAAAATCTGCAAAAAATCAGAAGAGAGAAGCAGAGCATTCAGCTGAATCAGGTTACCTTTCACAGTGTTTTATGAGAAGCTCAAGAAATACTTCAGTATTATCTTTCTGAACAAGAGAGTACTTCTGTATACAGTGAATCACTATAATCAGAGATGCTGATAATGCTAACACACATTTAAGTATCACAAGGATGCTGATATATTAGCTTTATCCTTTGACAGGCATACATCTCATGCATAAAACTATTTCACACATACCAATTTAAAATTATATTAATTAAAGTTCTACAGTGAAAAATAAAATAAAATAAAACAATATGAAGCTTAAATGAAAATGTATCCCAACTTGTACAACTGTAAATACATCAAAGTCAAGAAGTACTAGACTCAGTGGTTATTACCCAATGGACTCTCACATCTTGTATAGCCTTCTTTAAAGCTCATTAAATAGGCCATCCATTTTAGAGGGTACTTCTTCTTGCTCATGAAAGAAGATGGCACACACCTCAGGATTCAGCAAGCTCTGCACAGTGTGTGCAAGAGCTGCTGCATGCAATATGGCCGACGAGCAATCCAGGAACTAGCTCCTGGGACGTGCACGAGCACTCCTACACTATTCCTGCATGGACACAGCTCCTGTATGCTAATTGCCCCATTTGCAGGTGAAAACCACACAAATGAGGTGAAGTAGCAATCCAGGAAGCAGGCAGGCATCTGTGCAGGAATAGTGTAACCTGCAGAAATGTATTTGGTTATTAACCGAATACATTTCTGCAAATTACAAAACAGAGGCATGACAGCGCCAAATAAAGCATGAATTCAAAGTTGTAGGCATTCCAATGGCCAAATATATGGCCATTGGCATTTTAAATAGTTGCAAAATTATAAAAAATAACTTTGATTTTTTGGCAGATTTTGGCCGTTTAAGCATACAGCAGCAGTGCGCAAACTGGATTGGCCCTAAAATAAAAAAAAAAGTTGGAAATAAGTTTTTTTACCAAAATCAGCATTCTGCCGAACTAGAAGAACCAAATAAACTGTTGAAAAAACAAAAAACAGGCAACCTTGTGTCCGGGAAGCAAGCTTAAACCAAAAGTAAGCCAAAAACCAGAATAAATCCTTTAACGCAAAAGTTTAATTTCACAGAAACAAGCGTTTTCGCCGTGACTCCTGTCACAGCTTCATCAGAAGGAAACATTAAGACAGCTAAAAAACACCTATTTAAATGATAAAAACAGGAAGTGAACAAATAATTACATTTCCTGTAACAGCTCATTTTTACAAGTAAAATGTAAAACCAAGGAATCTTCTCCTTGCTTCAATACATAATAGAGAAAAATATATATTTACAAATAAACATAAAAAGCCTCTATATTAAGCAATTATATTCTAAAAAAATACATGAATATATATGCACACTTTGAATATGTATACACAACAAAGAGCATAAACAATCACCTGTAATAACTCTTTAATTTTAAAACAGTTGATATATTGCAGTTTTCATTAAGGCCAGGCAGCCTAAATGCATCCAAATTTAACTGCCATAACAATTCTACATTTTCAAGAATCACTGAGAATGGGCCACCACGAATCGTTGGAACAACCTGGTCAATACCCATAAAACTAAAGTTGTGACCTGGGTTGATATCTACGTGTTTAGCCAAAGCATTTTCCAACAGGGATTTTTTTATTGCATATAAGTGTTGGTAAACCCTCTCTTTTAGTTTACGATTAGTCTTCCCTATGTAAAAGGATGAACAGCAGTTACATAAGGCAATATAAACAACTGATTTTGATTCACAGGTAATCTTATGGTGAATAAAAAACTTTTTCTTCCTTACTGTAAACGAATTGCCTGTCTTCATGAATTTACACATATTACAAAAACCACATTTAAAAGAACCCCTAAATCTAGTGAAATCGTGAGAACATGCTGTATGTTGTAATAGCTCTTTTAGATTACTGACTCTTCTGTAAATAACAAACGGGCGAACTCCTAACTTGTCAATTAAAGATGGAGAATTAATTACTAAGGGCCAATTTTTTAAAATAATAGCCCAAATGCTTAATGAGTTTAAATTATATTGAGTAATGAAACTCAAAGAGAAATTTCTTCCTTGTTGTGCACTAACAGTACAGTTGTCGTATCCAATAGTTTCATTGTCAATAGTTGGAACAACAGGATTATATTGATCAAGCAGGGGTTTGTATACACCTTTCACACTTTTAAGGTCAACTTCATAAATAAGCTCATCAATTAGTGGTAAGGGATAACCATGATTAACAAATAAATTTTTTAGGAACTGACATTCAAGTCTAAAATCTTCTAGGGTACTGCACATCCTTCCTGCACGTACCAGCTGTCCCTTAACAATGGACTTTTTTTGTTTAGGTGGATGGAAACTAGTATAGTGCAGGAAGGAGTTGCAGTAAGTTGGCTTTCTAAAGATCGTAGAGTAGTAGACACTTCCACTAAAATCCTTGGCCAATCTCACATCTAAGTAATCTACCTCAGTTGTTGAAAATTTGTAAGTGAAATTCAAAAATTCGGTTGTAGCATTCAAAGAATCTACAAAAGTTTTTGCATCATCTTCACTGCCCCTAAAGAGAACAAATATATCATCCAAAAATCTAGTGTAGTACGTAACATACTGCACAAGATTCTCATTGGACATTACAAAATGTTTTTCCCAAAAGGCTACGAACAAATTAGCCACAGACGCCCCACAGGGCGAACCCATGGCTATACCACACTTTTGTAAGTAGAACTGCTGGTCGAATATGAAAAAATTAAAAGATAACACTATACCCAAAAGTTCAGTAACTACATCTATCTCCACCTGAGGTGCATTTAGATCTTTAAGCACAAGTTGAATCCATTCAACTGCCTCATTATGAGGAATAGATGTCTATAAATCGACAACATCTATTGTCAAAAAATTCAAATCAGAGTTGAATTTTATGCTGTTAATGTCATGCAAAAAAGACCATGAGTCTTTACAAATTGAAGAAATTTTCTTTACATATTTTGACAGGATGTTGTCGATTAATTTTGAACAGGGGTAGGTCATGGATGACCTACCGTCAATGAGTGCCCTCATAGGGGGATTAGTTTTATCTTTATGTATCTTCGGTATACCGAACATTACAGGTAATTTAGGTGGTATAATGTCGATATAATTATACGTGTCAAGGTCTATTTTACCGGAAAGAAATAGGTCACGGAAATAGCCCCGGATACGACCATGTGAAACATGAAACTCATTAAGAGAAGATAGATCATAGGCAGGTGAATCAAGCACTTGGAACATTTTCTCTTTATATTGGTAATCATCGAAGACCACAAGTCCACCCCCTTTATCTGGTTTTAAAAATCTGACAGGCATGGAACTAAGGTTATTAAGCCATTGGCGTTGTTCTACAGAAATGTTTATGCCTCCTGCATTTGTATCTATCTTGTGGGCAGTGAAGAGGTGTCTGATATCCACCTCGCACATTTGTTCAAAAAGTAACAAATTCGGCTGAATAGGTGGATTAAACACACTGGGTAACCTAAGTTTGTTGCCATCACTTGTTACTTCATTGTTGAAAAACATCCTTAAATTTAACTTATGAATGAAGCATTTTAAATCAATTAGAACTCTTGCTACACTCCCATAAGTACTAGGAACAAAAGAGTAACCTAGAGCTAAGAGTTCTACAAGATCAGAATCTAATTCCAGAGATGGCCAACCCACAGTGAGGAGAAGGAGAAGAGTGTACAGACCCAGGGTAACCTACCAGGGGTTACATGAGCTGGAGATAGTGTAGTGTTATAGGGTGAACAGGGGCATCCTACAGGAAATTGTTGAGCTGTACTGGCCATGCCTCACACACAGAACCAACAGAGGGGAACCCATCCCAGTGGATACCAACGTATGTGTAGGCTTAAGAATACTAGCCACAGATCCCTTCCAAAAGCCAACTGGGGATAGCATGGGGATCTCACAGGCATCAGCATCCAGGTTACTCCACCAGTTCCCGGATGCCATGTCAGCATATGCCAGTGAGCACATATATTTCCTCAACACCGGTGAGGCGTTGAGCAGCAATATGCATCTCTTCCACCAAACAGCAGAATACCCACAGTAGTGGGTGCTATAGACTGCATGCACATACACATCAGAGCACCACCTGGTGAGTGGGGTAGGGTGTACATAAACCGCAAGGGCTTTCCCCTCCATCAATTTCCAGGTTGTGTGCGATGCCCAGGCCATTATAATGAATGTGTGTGCTGGCAGCCCTGGAAGCTATCACTACTCCCACATCTGGCATATGACACAGCTCTACCATAGGTTCATAGGTTCATAGGTAGGTACTAGGCTGTCGGCCCAAGGGACTACGTAAGCCTAGCCAACAAGGTTCCCTGGCTTACACCACCCAAGAAAGTTATTTTCCTGTGCCACTGTCGAGCAGAGACACAGAAGTGATCCCCGGGGTGTATTTCCTATTTCCCATCAACTCATCAAGATTTTTCTTGAAGAGTGTTAATGAAGAACTTTGCTTGACATAGATGGGTAGACTGTTCCAGAGTATGGAAAGTCTCTGGGACAGGACTCTATCCCCCCAGCATGTCCTGTTTATTGTGGTGACAAGGTTTAGGTCCCTAGAGCATGTAGCTCAGAGGGATTGGGATTTCTTTAGGTGTAGCATGTCCAACAGCTCGGGTTTGACATAGCTTTATATGTTAGGCAGAGATCACCCCAGAGTAGGTGATATGCTACGAAGTAAAGCTGGAGTTTTTTGAGGTGGTCAGTGTAGGGCATTTGTTTGAGGCCAGTAATCCTCTTTGTGAGGTACTTCTGTGGCCTTTCCAGCTGCTGCAGATGTTTTGTGAGGTACATTCCAAAGGGGGCATTGTACTCTATAATGGGTCTAATGAGTGTCGAGTAGAGGGGAACAATGACCTCTTTTTTCCTGGATGAGAACCCATTTATGATGAGGTGTGCCACGTAGAAGGACTTCCTGACTACTGTGACAATGTGACTATTAAAGGAGAGACTACTGCCCACCTGGGTCCCAAGGTCTCTTATCATGCATCCGGTGTTAAGTAGATTGCAGTCTGTGTGGTAGTTCATGGGTACAGAGTTTTTACCAAAGGGGATGACACTGCATTTTTGGCATTGAGCTTGAGGCCATGGTTCTGACACCAGGCATATGTCTCAGCGAGGCCCTTCTGTAGGATGTCCACATCATTTGGGGACTTGACTATGGCTCCTAGTTTGCAGTCATCTGCGAACTTCATTAGCCAGAGGCCTTCTGTGTTAGCCTGTACTTCAGAGAAGTGGATACCAAACAGGAGAGGTCCCAAGACAGAACCTTGTGGTACTCCGCTTGCCACTGCTTTGAGGTCAGATTTGGAATTTGCAACTTTTACAGTGTGGGTTCTGTCAGTGAGCCAGTTCGCAACCCATCTTGTGACATAGGGACTTATACCTAGTTTAGTGAGTTTAGCTATAATTCTAGAATGGGGGATGGTGTCAAAAGCCTTGGCGAGGTCAAGATAGGCTGTGTGAACCACCTTACCCTCATCTACAGCTTTGGTGACTGCCTCAAAGAAGTCGATCAGGTTCAGGAGGCATGATCTGCCTTTCACAAACCCGAACTGGGTGGGATCCAGAGTTTGGAGATTACCCAATGTCTTTGCTTATGCATTCCATGATGATACGTTCCATGGCCTTGCAGACCAGGTTCGTCAGGCAAATAGGTTGATAGTTCCCAGGATCAGTGGTGGCTCCCCCTTTGTGGAGTGGGATAAATGTTGCTGTGTGCCATTCTGTGGGCACAAAGCCTTATGCAAGGCTATTATTGAACATGGTGCTTAAGTGGGGATCCGGTTCGTTCTGACGTTCATATAAAATGCAGCCTGGGATGTTGTCCGGTTCCATGGATGCTGTGTTTTTGGCTTTAGAGAGTGCAGCTTTTACCTGTGTAGTTGTGATTACAAGGACTCTGCAGTCTTCCTGTATAGATATGGGCTCTTTAGGGGGTGAGACGGGAGTAAAGTTAGCACTGAACCTATCTGCCAGGATGTTGGCAATATCAGTTGGTTCTGTAATTTTCTTGCCTTTGTGCTGTAACACAGAGCAGTTCTGGCTGTTGCCATCAAGATTCTTGACATAGCTATAGAATGCTTTGTAGTTGCCCTTGGAATTAGTGGTGATTTTGTTTTCATAGCTAGGTGTGGTGGATCTTATAAGGGATCTCAGCTTCTTATTGATGCTGACCAGGGAGCTCCTCCACTCATGGGATTTTATTCTCTTTTGCAACAGTTTCTTCCTTCTGTTGTACAGTTTGTTTATGGTAGGGGACCACCAGATTGGCTTCCTTTTTTGGAGGATAGCGTCTTAGTTCTGTTTGGGATAGAACAATCCATGCACTCATGTAAGTGCTTATAGTGTGCATTTGTGTAGGATTCAGCAGTTGTAACTGTATTGTCCATCTGCATGGGTGTCATGAAGTTCACCACTTCTGTCTTAAGAAGCATGAAATTGGCTTTGGAAAAATTTTTTACCGTGGTTTCCTTAATGGGGGGGGGGGGGCGGGGTGGGGAGGGATGTGGATATCAAGGGTGATTAGCTTATGGTCGGATTGGACCAACGAGGAGTTGACTTCAGGTGTGGAACACCGATCACTCATGTTGGTAATGACTAGGTCTAGGATATTGTTGCCCCTGGTGGGGGTGTGGATAAGTTGATCCAGGGCATTGGGTTTATGAATTCCAGAAAGCGTTGAGCTAAGGAGTTGGTACACAAGTCGTTTTCCCAGTTAATAGTGGGTTAGTTGAAGTCGTCCATTTTTAGGGTGTTTGGTTGAACCCTAATATTTTCCAGTACATCAAGAAAAGTGGAGTGGGAATCCTGGGGCATGGTGGGGGATCTGGAGCAAGCTACAATTTGGATTGCAGTTTTACCCAGAGTTTGTTGCACTTGGATAACCTCGGATGCATTATGCTGAACAACTAGCCTGGAGGTGTGGATATCCTTAATGAATATGGACACACCTACACCTTTGGTGTTTGGGTCCAGGTTACATGGCTGAAAATTGTGGTATGAATTATAGCCTGGTAGTGCAGGGGTGCTCTCTGGAGCCTTGAACCAGGTCTCAGTCACTGCACAGATATCAATGTTCTCCATTTTAAGGAGTGACTCAAGTGAGTGCATTTTGAGATTTAGACTTCTAGAATTGAGTAGCATTACCCTCAGTTTTTGTTTGCCTGTTCCTGTTATGGTGGTGAATTTATTTTAACCTTGCCTAAAAAAGGCACTATAGGGACAGCAAGAGCCTTAGCCAGTATCTGGAATCCCAGGGGTGACAGGTGCAGTCCATCTGTGGCAAAGCATCATGGTCTGTCAGCCATGTCATCCCAAGCAGACAGATACTGGATCCCTTTAGAATGACACCAGAAGCATAGCCAATTGTTGATGTCAATCATTTTGTCTTTGTACTGCGGTATCATTCTGGGCATTGGCAGAATGCTACTCAGGGCTAGGGTCATACCTGCCTGTGCTACAATATTAGAGAGCTCTACCATGTCTCTTTTCATGTAGTCCAGGGAGGTATGTCTCAGGTCATTCACACCAACATGGACAATGACAGAGTCATATTTGTACTTGTTGTGGAGTGACCTGAGTGCATGGGTTATGTGGCGGATCCTGGCAACCGACAGGCAACTGACAATAACCTTCTCCTTGTTTAGCCTGGTGAGTGGGACATCAGTGTGCCTGACTATAGAGTCACCTATGACTAGTGTGTTGGGTATGTTGTTTTGCCTTATTGGCTGTGGTTGAGTGGTGATGGAGGTTGCTTGCATTTCTGCTTTGGAGGTCTTTGTTGCTTAGACAGATTATTATTGAGAGCCTCCGCAAATGTTTTGTGTTACTATGTGTGGATTTTGGTGGTGCAGATTTAGTGAGACTATGCGATGAGGGTGGTGTGGTGCAAATGTTTACCTTCTCCTCGTGACTGTCAAGTTCAGTCTTGGTTGGAGAGAGCTTTACCTCCAGTTTGGCTAGATAAGTGCATCTCTCACAGGTTTTAGTGTTGGGTTGTCTGTGTACATGAGGCAATTTCTACATTGCCTCAAGATGCCCAGATTCATCAGATGGACAGTAGAGAACACTGGGAGCTGACCCTTGGACATGCCTGAATAAAAAACTATTCCCATATGGCCACCTAGTGGGGGATGATGGTTATGCACTGGAGTCATAACTGATGACATCCATCACAAATGCACACACACCTGAACAAGAAGTCCATAATGAGGCACACGCACAAACAAGAATCATAATAGAGCATGTGTTTGGGATGCTCAAGTCACGGTTCCGGTGCCTGGACAAATCCCATGGAGCCTTGCAGTACTCACCAGCTACATGTACATAAATCTTCATTCTATGTGCCATGCTACACAATATGATCCTGCAGAAACAGCTGCAGCAGGAACAGCACGGGGCAGGGCCACACAGCACCCCACCATTGCCAAGGCAGCACAGGCACAGACTGACTTGGAGGAGAAACAACCTGAGCCTGCCCCGGTAGGTAGAAGGAGGCATGCCCAGCATGCCGAAACTTTGGCAAAGAGGCAACACATAGCACATACACTGACACGGTAGGGACCCAGGGAATGACACCTCTCTCTGACTCGCACATAAAGTAAAAGGGATGCCAAACATGAAACTACCTATGCTTTACCATGTATTGGGAGTGTACTATGTGTATCCAACATAGTCAGCCCTACAGCACCATCCTTAATACTGGCACAACCACAAGTAATTCACTTGGGGTTGGGAGGGTGGCCTAATGATTAAGGTGTTTGCCTTGCAAATACAAGGTGCAGGGTTTGAGGCTCACAAGGGATAATTAGCTAAGCTTAAAATGGCTCGCAAGGGCAAGTTAGCTTAGTACTAATCTATGAACCTATGAACCTATGAACTCTTCCTATCAATTGCTGAATGGAGTAGTATGTTCTGCTAGTTGTAGCTATGGTATGGATGTGAGCATGCAAAGGAATCAGGTGGCTGAATGGGATGGCAGCAGATAGTGGACACCTA